>NC_044909.1:33648150-33869626 GCF_001633185.2 Quercus lobata | reverse complement strand
AAATGGAGGGAAAATATTCAAGCCCACATACAATACAAGTACAATTATACAAGCTACATCCTGCGTGGATAGAAAGTTAATTGTGTTGCAGCTTTTTCTTTGCCTCGTAAAATGGAGGGAAAATATTCAAGCCCACATACAATACAAGTACAATTATACAAGCTACATCCTGCGTGGATAGAAAGTTAATTGTGTTGCAGCTTTTTCTTTGCCTCGTAAAATGGAGGGAAAATATTCAAGCCCACATACAATACAAGTACAATTATACAAGCTACATCCTGCGTGGATAGAAAGTTAATTGTGTTTGTACTCTCTCTCTCTCTCTCTCTCTCTCTCTCTCTCTCTCTCTCTCTCTCTCTCTCTCTCTCTCCTTTTTAACAGATATGGTAGTATTAAAACTTATGGTGACCATTTCACCGGTGATCGATCGTTATTATTAAGACAAGATACTAATAAATTTTTGGTATAAACGATATTTAAACCCTAAATTTCTTATTTGACGATAAAAGACTTTACTAATTAATATAATTGAAATATACTAGGTTAGGAAGCTTAAAAGCTCAGTAGAGCATTACCATTCCATCAATATGTTGCTAAGCTACGGGTACAAAATATATATTAAAATATTTCAATCTATGGTGCATGTGATAAAAGCTCAATAGAGCATTACCCTTTTTATATATTTTTTGGTTGATAGATATGATAACATTACAATTTATTACATCTACTTCATAATTATTACTTGTTATTATCAAGCCAAGACACCCATTGATTTTTGGTATAGGCCATGTTTGACCTCTATAAATTTCTTATTTGAAAATAAAAAACTTTACTAGTTGAACTAATTGAAATTTATGTTTGTATGCTAAACTAAGAAGCCTAAAAGGTCAGTAGATTATTTCAATTCCATCGATACGTTGCCAAGCTACGGGTGCAATATAATTTATCGATAATTGATGTATGGATAAATTAAAAAAATTACGTAAAAGAAAAATAATATTTCTATAAATATTATTGAAACTATCGTAATAATTAGCAAGTTACTTGAAGCTAAAAAAATAGTTATGGTAACACATGCATACACACACACATATAGAGCTTCTTCTTCTCTTTCTTCTTCTTTTTTTTTTTTTTGAAATAAAGACAATATATAATGTGCAATTTTTATTATATTAAAATATATTAATTAGATTAAAATAAGTCTTAACTTTTATTTTAAATTTCTTGAAATTTTTGGTAATAAAATTTTTAAATGAGTAAAATTTTAAATTTCCTAAATTTTAGATAGTAGACTCTTATGTAAATCAAACTATCTTAACAATTAATAAGATAAATAAAATTTTAGTTGGAGTAGAATTTTTTATTTTTTTGAAACTTCTAATAGATTCTAACTAAATTATTAAACTCTTCCGACAATTAATAATATAAGTTAAATTAATAATTAATGAGAGTGTAGTCACTTGTTGCAAAAAGGAGATAATAGTCACTTGATGCAACTACGGATTCTAGCACTCAACTTTTACTAACCCAAATTTTTTATTTATGATTGTATCAAACATTGGATATGTGTTATTGACCTCTCATATGCACTTTTTTACCCTTCTCTCTCCAAATTCTAAATAGTTCACGCATAAGAAGAGTGTCATCCATTGTTATTTCCTTAATTAGAGATAGTTTTATTACTTTTCAAGATAAGTTAGGATCTTTTATGGTAGAGTATCAATTATAATATTTTTTAGAATATTATTTTTCTTGAAAATCAAGTTTTATGGAGGTTTTAAATTGGTCTCAATTTATGTAAATGAAACTTGATTCAGACTTTGCTTCATAACATTTTTAGAGAGGTTTTTTCCTTGTCTCTATTTTGGTGGATTTCAGACATACAATTCCCCCTAAGGCTAACGTGTCTTGTTTCTAGTAGTTTTCTTGTTGTGTCAATGGATATCAAAGCCTTCTCCTTGTCATGGTTTGATGGCTCATGAACAATGCGGTAGCAATTTTTTTTGACAAAGATGTTGAAGGAGAAGTTCTTACAAGGAAAGAATTCTTTAACTTCAATAGAATACCCAACAAGTATTAGGGAAACTACAACTAAATTTCACTACTCCTCTTTCTAGGATGCCCTCTCACAATAACATTGGCCAACCTATTCGCACATTGAAGTCTTACTTTAGATGAATATTTTAAATATTGGGAGACCCATGATGAAATAAATCATAAGACTTGTGCCTTACAATTTAGAGGGTGATGCGGCCAAATGGTGGAATGTACAAAACGATAGAGTGCATTGAGGTAAGCATGAAATTTGTTCTTGGCACGGAATGAAAAATATATTGGTTGATTTCCTCTTTACTCTTGATTAGTATGATATATTACGTGGTTTCTCAAAAAAAAGAAAGTATAATATATTACGCTACACAATTGCTAATTATAGAAATGAAAAATAATACAAAGAAGACTATATTCAAAATATCATCAACCAATTATCACGAAATTAAAATTATTATCTAAGGAATTATTTTAATCAGTTCAAGTTCAAGCATCAAGAAATGAAATAGATTTGGGGGAATGAATATGAAGCCGAGTTTTTAAAAAATATTGAAGAAGTAGGGAAACATCAAGTTTTACCATCAGAAGTTGAACAATTTGTGCCCAAAAAAATACTTGAAAATTATCCTTAAGTGAAAGAGGAAAGGAGGGATGTCACGGGTGGCGACAGCTTTGGTCTAGGGGGTTCAAATGAACCCTCTGAGCTAGTATATATATATATATATTGTGGGGGAATGGAGTCCGAGGAAAGGAGATGTGCAATAGCACTTGTTCCGAGGAAGGTTTAGTCTTCATTCACCAAAGGTTACTTCTTGAAAGTGTTAGTAAGGAAAGGTAGCCTTAAGTCCGAGGAGACCAACCATCCGAGAAGCCGGAGGAGCATGGCTGTTCGGAGGGTTCTATTAGGCCACCGAGGACGAGGGACAAGATGCCAAAAAAGAGAAGTAAGAGAGGTGCTAGCAAAGAAGAAGAAAGGTCCCTAGAGGAGGATATCCATCATCTCTGCATTCAATGCATTACACCAACTCAGCTGGTCACATTAATGGGGAAACGACTCCTGAACAGTGTCTTCACAGCTTGTAGCATACTCACCCACCTCCATCAAAGCCTTGATGGGACAAGCATCCAAGAAAAGAATCCTAGCTGTACAAGTGGAGGGCTGAGATGTATCTCAAACGGATATATAAGAACATGGATTACCCCCAAGAGTGGGGACGAAAAATTAAGGGAAGAATAGTAAAATTGGGCTGGACCATCGTGTATTAGAAATTTGAACTCTTGTATGAACATTCCATACTTAGCCATACTCGAGGAAACACTATTAATAGATTCAATCTCCCTTTGTTGCTACTTACTTGGCTTGTTTCCTATGATCTAGCAACTTAACCATACACGTGCATTAAAGTGAACCTAATAAGCTCATGCTCTAACAAATTAATTGCACTAGGCCTATAATCTCTAGCTCCACTCTTCTAAGTGGGCCAAGTCTTCATTATTTTCGCCCTTACATATATATAATAATAATAATTGTAAGGACACATTTTTCAGCCCAAACCCAAAGTGTGTGGGATATTGGCCCAGTGGGCCTAGTATAATAAATTTGTAGAGAGTGGATTAAAGAATTAGGCCCTAGTGAGTTAGACAATGGCTAATATGGAATCAGGTGACAATTAAGCACAAATAAGAGGTACTGATCTGAATGAACTTACTGTCCGAGGAGGTATTTTTCATATAGATCAATAACAGTCAAGTACAAGTACAATTTTGATTGCTACAGTATTCCTTCTCTATCTTTCCGATCCCCTCCTCATGGAGGGTCTCTTCCATTATATATCTCTTGTTGGACTATCTTGACCCTACACTTGTTGATCATTTGACCCCTTACTTGAGTGCTTGTCCCATCAGACATCCTCTCTGGCTTGCTGTTAGTTGTGGTAGCCAAGGCAGCACTGTTCAGGGGTCTTCTTAACATAAATGCGGCAAAAAAAGTAGCTGCAGTGCATTCAATGTGGTGGTAGCAGTTTTCCCTTAGATATTTCTGAGTTCCCATCATCCTTATACGCTTATGATGCACGTCCTTATCACTGGAACTTCCTAGAAGGTCACCTTGATTGCGGGAATATATATCTAAGCTGTAATTATCATGTCTGAGGAGATATTCCTCCTCGGACCACCCTCCCATTTGTATTTTGCTCATTAAGTCCTAGGTTTGAACCATTCATTACCATTCGTTTGTCCTCGGACTACTCATGCTTTCGGCCAAGGCCCAAGGCCCAATATATGATTTGGGCCTTTAACCCTACAATAATAATAATAATATATATCTTTTGTCTTGACCCCTTAAAATAAAAATTTGAACATCTTGATTTCCTAACTCTAAATCTTTTTTAAGTCTAAGTCCAACTGATATAAACTTGAATATGATCCCCTTAAGAATCTATTATTGCAAATAAAATTACAATTAATTAAAACTTTTGACTGAATCTGTGAGTGGAGTAGTTGAATTTGAATGTGTTTTGAATTTGTTATTTGTTAAGTAGGGATTGGGGCATGGGCTAGCCAGTCAATAAATAGTTAGTAAATGTTAACACTAAAAGACAATTAAACAATTAGACAAGAGACGATTTTTTTATTTTTTATTTTTTTTTTTTATTTTTAATCTTTATACAAGATAGAATTCTACTCTAGCATAATCTAAGTGTATATGTGTATGAAGCTCTCTCCTAGAGACTTGAACCTTGACCCTTGCCCCCCACACCCCACAAGTACTTATACTTGTGGAGTGACCATCGCACCAAGGGTGTGTGGTGGTGACAAGAGACGATTCTAAAAAAGATAAAAAAAAAAATGTTAACACAACAAAAATTTTCTTAATAGAATTACAAAGACCTATAATTGTCAAAAGTTGAGTTGAATTGTTAAGTAAAATTACAATTAATTTATACATTTGATCAAATATGTGAGTGGAGTGGCTGAATTTGAATGTGTTTTTTATTTGTTATTTGTTAAGTGAGGATTAGGGCATGGGTCAGTCAGTCAATCAATAGTTAGTAAATGTTAACACAAAAAGACAATTAAACAATTAAATAAGGGGTGATTTTATAATATATAAAAAAAATTAGACAAAAGGGCGGGGCGGGGCAGGGGAGTGGTTGAATGAAGATAAAAACAAATGTTAATACAATAAAAAATTTCTTAGTAGAATTACGAAAACCAATAGTTGTCAAAATTGAATTGAATTGTTAAATAAAAGAATTGTACAAAGTAAAGACATAAACTAATTGATAATAATATTCTAAGTAATAACAGTCAAAGTTCACTTAACAACAATAATTAATATGTTTATTATATTTTTAATTTTTAAAATCTGAGATAGAAGTCTTACTCTAACTTAATTTAAGTGTCTATATGAAACTCCTTTCTAGAGATTTGAACTTTGACCCTTACCCTCTCACCTCACAAGAACTTGTAATCGTGAAGTAATTATCACGCTAAGGGTGCATAGTGGTATTGTATTTAGAAATAATAGATTATTTCCAAGATTTAATCTTAGCAATCATAATTAGTATGTTCATTATATGAAGAAACAATATACCAAATGAATTTATAATTTATCTTTTATTATCTTTTTAGTACTATGGATGAATTTGTAATAAAACCTTGTCGATCACAAAATTTGTCTCCTACTCAAGATTCATCTTCTTATTGACCCTCTAGAAAAAGAAAAAAAAAAAAAAAAACCTAGAGTCGCTGCTCGGATGTTCTAGAAAAATTCGATGTCAATTAGGATCTCTTTTAGATCTTGTTTATCAATCAAGTTTTACGGAGCTTTCGATTTTGCCTCTAAGTATGTAAATGATGCTTGATTACAACTTTGCTTGATAAAAAAAAAATTTCTTCTTGTTAGGAAGGTTTTTTTTTTTTTTTTTTTTTGAGAGAGAGAGAGTTTCATCTATGACGTCCGCTCCTGATAATAGCTCTTTATATTAGACTAAGACACCAATTAGTTTTTGGTGTAGGCGGAGATTGGACTCCAAATCTCTTATACAACCATCAGAGATATGAAAGTTTTTTTTTTTTTTTTTTTGGGTGACTTTTTGTCTGTATTATATTTAAATGATTTAATAAATTATATAATTTAAATATTTAATACTCTTAAATAATCCAATTAATAACCGGTTGAAAGAGATTTCTTTAATCTAATTTAAAGGAAAACTTTATCCATATAATACAGTCTCCCTTGTATGTTGTAACCAGTCATGCCGCTTTTATTTTCTTGAGAAACAAATTTCCTTATTAAGCAGAAATTTATTATTTTAATGGTTTTAGTTTATCTATAATAATAATCATAATAGTTGTAGTAGTAGTAGACTAGTAGTAGTACTAGTACTTAGTAGAAAGTTGTGCTGCACCATGTGCTAGTATACCCAAAAAAGAAACATTTTAATGTATTGTATTCCGAAATTTCTTATTCTTTTTTCATTTCACATTATCATCAGCAATCATTTTATAGCCAAACGTTTCTGTCTGAAAAAAAGGACAAAATTCAACCTAATTGTTATCATACAGGAAAAAAAAATACAATTAAATTAAAAAACCTATAGTGCAATAATTAAAACCCAACAAACTTTGTACAAGATATATAAATATATTATTTAATTTTGTAAAAAAATTCACCAATCTTAGAACTTCTTAACATGGACGGTGGAAAAGTTTATGGTTTTACTTTTGATGTAAGTCTGGAGTCTCTGGACTCTGGAGTGTGGAAGGCATGATAAAAAAGTGTCACGTGGTCTAGCTAAAATTTCTGAGTGCACATATTTATTTATTCATTCAATGCGTCAGGAACACAGCGTGGTACTTTGCCACGCAAATTAGGTACAATGTCATGGACAGATTAGTCATTTGAACTCTCCTGTTATCAACATCTCACTTAAAAATTAAAATTAAGCGCGGACGCGGTTGTTTTATTTCAAAAAGCAGCGAAGAAAGCAAAGCAACTAACAAAATTAAAAGGATGTAGATGCCACAACCACCACTCCCTCCAAACTTATCTCTCTCTCTTTTTTTTTTTTTTTGCAACTACTAAAAAAAACCCAACTCACTAAAAAGTCATAATCCTAGGATTACAACTAATTTTACACTTATTTTTATAATTATTTGACATAATTAACTGTGAATAATAGAAAAAAAAGTGACACGTTTGTATGAAAGTGATAAATAACTAATCACTTTAACTCATAAGAGAGTTCTAAAAATAAGTGCGGAATTAATTGCAATCCTAAAATCACTCTTATATCCACTATAGATAGTTTATTAGTTCTCAATTCTCAATTCTCAATTTTATTAATATTTAGAAAATACTAGAGTTATAAATTTTTTTACAATTTTTTTTTACAACTGAACTAGTAAAAAATTTACTATATCAAAAATTTGTAAAAATAATATAAATTAATTTGTCTATTAAATAGTAAGTTGAAGCCTGCATTTTATTCATTTTATTTTTATTTTTTGTGTTAGGACTTAAGAGTATAAAATTTTGTGAACGCAGTTGCATGAGGTGAGAGAATGTCACAATCCTAGATAACTTTCTTTAATTGAAAAGAACATTTTCGCTGTCGATTTGGCAATGAGCCCCAACTGCACGGCTGTGTTTGGTTTAGGTGCAATAAAATACATTTTCAACTTGTTTTGTCTATTCAGTTTTAAAAATTAGTTTGTTGTATTTAAAAAGCTAGGTAAGCAACCGGCGTTTGAGTTTCAGATTGGGGCCTCAACCAGCTCCGAGTCTCCAACATTCTTCAACCAAACGGAGCCTAGTTGGTATTTCAGTTGAGTCCCGAAAATCTGTGTGTTTGGGTACACAGTTGAAAATATTCAGGAAATTCGATAGAATTCGTCAAATTGTGAACTACTTGTGTAATTCTGGGCAAGTTATAGTGGGATTTTGTTGCACAACGGGGCCAAATTTGGAAAAGAAAAGAAAAGAAACAGACACAGCCAAAAACAATAAAACTTTGGTCAGAAAATCAAATCCAAGACGCGCATTTTGGAGCTTTTTTTTTTTCCTTCTTCTCTGCACTTTACTGCACTGAACTGCAAACAAAGCTAATGAAGAATCTTCCATAGATCGTAAACATTCCTTGAAAATGACTATGAAATCTGAACCCCAAGGTGAATATCTCTTTCATTTTCTCTTTCTCTGTGTCTGTTTGTGTCTTTGTCTTGTTTTTTTTTTGCAATTGCATTGAATAATCAGAAAAAATGTGGTAACATGAGAGGAAGACTTTTGACAGTCTGTAATTGGGGACCATCTTAGAAAAATACAAACTTTCCATTAAATTAACAGGACCCATGATTTGTTTTTCACAGGAAAAACAATAAAAATAAGGCTTTTTGTTATATAATATATTGAGTATTGTATATGTATATGTATGTCTTGATATGAAGAATACAGGGTTAAATGGTGGAGACAAAACACTGAATAAAATAGGTGGTTGAATTAGCATTGACCCATGATTAGTTTGTTGATGCAGAAGATGATTGTGGATGAAAAAAAGTTTGTGTGGCCCTAAATGTTCTGATAAGTCCAACTTGCTTTATTGTTGTAGGAACCGTTATGCATTGATGGAACAGACTTAGAAAAGTAGTGGGGAGGTGAAGAAAGGAGACAGTGATGGGTGGTGTTTATTGGAATTATTTTACTTCTTGATATATGGTCTCAATTTTGAAACTTTCTTGGAGGTGAGACATGGGAGCAGCTGGTGGAGAGGAGATAATGCAAGGGCCGAGTGGCCGTGGGGAGAAAATAAACGTTTCAGTTCGGCTGAGGCCGTTGAACGAGAAGGAGATTGCAAGGAATGATGTCTCGGAGTGGGAATGCATCAATGACAGCACTATCATATACAGGAGTAACCTTTCAGTTTCTGAGCGGTCCATGTACCCAACTGCATATACATTTGGTAAGGAAGTGCTAAAAGTACATTTTGGTGTAATTTGGTTTACTTTGGTTAATGCATCTTCTGGGTCTTATTCATCAAATTGTGTCCATTTTGACATACAATTGATGCAGCCCTCATACTTTTGCTGTTGATTGTACCCAATTTCAGTCAAATCTACTGGATAATGGAAGAAAATCTTGCTTGAATTGATCTCCAATTTAGTAGCTTAAAATATCTGTGTGATTTCCTATTTTGTCTTTGTTTTCTTTGTGAAATTCATTCTATGTAACTGATTCTGACTTATAAGTTTCGAACTTGGCCACCACTGATATGATAAACTCTTATCAGATGTTAAATTGGGTTACTGTTTCCATTTGGTTTTATTAGAAAAAGCATTTTGTATGAACTATATGTCTGCAACATCTGACTGACACGGATTTAATTTTTTAATTTTCTACTTATTTGATCTACGTTCTTTTGTTTGGCTACCTTTTGCTTCTAGACAGAGTATTTAGGAGTGACTGCTCTACAAGGCAGGTATATGAAGAAGCAGCCAAGGAAGTTGCACTTGTAGTTGTCAGTGGTATAAATGGTGAGTATGTTCTCCTTTTCTTTCTTTCTCACTATTCCCGTTTCATGAACTTTGCTTGAACTCCAATAATATCTGCATTATTCTTTCTGATACCTGTCTTTCAGCAAGTATTTTTGCATATGGACAAACAAGCAGTGGAAAGACGTATACTATGAGTGGGATTACTGAGTACACTGTAGCAGATATATATGACTACATAGAGAAGGTAATTAAAACATTAGGATTGATTTCTCTTTTTTTCAGTTATGCATTTCCTTATTTTCCTTGGGTTCCATTAATCTTTTGAAATAATGTGGATTTGTAGCACAAGGAAAGAGAATTTCTTCTGAAGTTCTCTGCTATGGAGATTTACAATGAATCTGTCAGGGACCTCCTAAGTGCAGATAGTACCAATTTGAGGCTTCTTGATGATCCAGAGGTGAATATCATTTTTGATATGCTAAGTACTGTAGAAGTAAGATTCTTTGCACTAACAATTTGCTAACTTGATAGAGAGGGACTATTGTTGAGAGACTCACAGAGGAAACAATCAGGGACTGGAACCATTTTAAAGAACTTCTATCTGTCTGTGAAGGTGAGCAATGAGGATGCTTCAAACTAGTCTTTCACTGAATGAATCATGACTGCAGTTATAAACAGTATCCTAATTTGTCTTTGCAGCTCAAAGACAAATTGGGGAGACATCCCTGAATGAAGCAAGCTCCAGATCTCATCAGATTCTCAGACTGGTATGACCAATTTCATTACAAATTTTGGACTGTTTGCCCTCCTGATAGTTTCTAGTACTTTGTTTCACAAAATATTGTGTTTGTGTCAGACAATTGAAAGTTCAGCACGTGAGTTTCTTGGCAACGACAAGTCAAGCTCCCTTACCGCTACTGTGGTATGAATTGTTAACGTTTTACTTTGTTTTAGGGGAGAGAGAGAGAGAGCAACAATGATAATGTTTTTTATTTTGCTACAGAATTTTGTTGACCTTGCGGGAAGTGAGCGTGCATCTCAGTCATTGGCAGCTGGTGCAAGGTTGAAAGAAGGTTGCCACATAAATCGCAGTTTGTTAACTCTGGGAACTGTTATTCGTAAGCTCAGGTTTGCTGGCCTTGCTTTTCTCTCAAAATTTTGACCTTAAACTTATTTATTTTCATTAATGAATGATTAGCAAAGGAGTTCTATTCGTGAGAATTTTCTGGTGATGCTTTAGAATCAAGAGTAATTATGAAAGATGATGAATTTAATTAGTGTGGTTTGCAGTTTTTTTTTTATACACCTCAATTTTTAAGTCTGGCTTTATGATCTTTCGACCTTACTTAATTGAATTTGCCAGTGGAGTATTAACAGCAACCACATAACAGAGTTCTTCAACTTTAGGTCAACGTTGTAGACAGTTATCTGGCTTATTACAAACAAATTTAATGCTTAATGAAACTGTGAACCATGTGAAAGGATTGAATGCAGTACACATCCTATCAGTTCATTCATAGTTAGCAAATCTATGTATTGTCAAAGTATACAACTTCAACCATAAACTTAAAATAGAAAACATAGTCGCCACTTTAGGAGAAGCTGATATTGTTGTGCATTGCTATAATGTGCACAATAGACAACATGATGCCCTGTAATAATATGAGTAAGATGCATTAAATCCTCTTCTCTGATAATTGCTTCTCTCATCCAAATGTTTTTTCCGCTGTCTTTCTTTCATGGTAGCCATTGATTAAATCATTTGAGTAATAATTTTCAGCTTTTGTCAAAAAATTTCTTCCCTTAACTTTGATCACAGTTTATCAAACATGGATATATAGTGCAATTGAGTAGCTCATTGCTTTGATATGATTTTGAATACTAAGGTACTGATCATTATGGACTTTCTAGAAACTACTCAAAATTGTTAATGTAATTTTTATAAGGAACCTTTTGCATGTTTAGCCCCCCCCCCCCCCCCCTCCTCTCTTCTCCTTTTTTTCCTTTCTGATATGTTCTTTACTGGTTGTGTGATTGTAGCCTAGCTTGGAATGAACAGGTCACTATATATACTAATAGAATTAACTTTGACATTGGGTGCAGCAAGGGAAGAAATGGACACATTCCATTTAGAGATTCGAAGCTAACCCGCATACTGCAATCCTCTTTAGGAGGCAATGCTAAAACTGCCATCATCTGTACCATGAGCCCTGCACGTAGTCATGTTGAGCAAACAAGAAACACTCTCTTGTTTGCAAGTTGTGCTAAAGAAGTGTCAACTAACGCACAGGTCAATGTAGTCATGTCTGATAAAGCACTGGTAAAGCATTTGCAAAGAGAATTGTCTAGACTGGAAAGTGAATTGAGAAGTTCAGGAACAACTTCTGTCACATCTGATTCTTCTTCATTATTGAGAGAAAAGGATCTTCTGGTTGAAAAGGTAATGAATAGACTTAAGCCTTTTGGGTCAAGTGGTGTTTCTATATGTTATATTAACTACTCACTCTTTTCATTAGTATCCAATGTGGGATTTTACTCACAAGTGTATTCCCAACAATATCAAATTTAGCTGCCTATTAAATCCCAGAGTACCATTGATGTCCTTTTCCTTGAAATAAAGATAAATGCTTACATTTTATCACACTTGGTGGTATATGTCAAAAACTATATGTACTGATGGAAACCTTATTAGAGCTGGCTACCTATGTAAGCATTATCTGTTCATTCAACTGTGTTCATCTTGCCATAACTGATTCATATATTTCTATAGGTTGTATGATTTTAAGTGATACCCAGAATTTCTAAGATTTATCCTTGTCCATTTTTTTTTTTTTTTTTGCATTTAGAGCTTTGAAGTCACAAAGATGCATGAAAAAGAACAGATTAGTCCCATAACTCACTGCAATTTTATCTAGTCCTGCTCCTGATTCTTCGGAATTCCAGTTCAGCTATTGTTAATATGTGATTAAATTATCATGAACAACAATGAAAACATATAAAACAGGACCAATGGAGCATAAGAGAGGAGTGGCAAGCATGACTTGGAAAATAAATCTACTGAAGAATCTAAAAGAAGGGAAAACAGTAGAAGACCAAGATGATAATTTAGTTTTTAAGTTGAATTGACTTTTGAAGTTATCTTTTGATCTTCCTTGTTTTGATTAATAAAATCCATCAATGTATCCCATACTTGTTATTTTATTCTGAAAATATTTTATTAGAGCCTTTGTCACTGTTTCTTCTTTCCTCCTTTTTTGTCCCCTTATAGTAGTTTTTTCTTTCATCTCTGTAAGAACTGCCTGCTGTCATATTTATGCTGAAAAGTCACTAATTGACCTCTTGACAGAGGCTCAAATATCTAGCCAACATTTGAAGTGATCCTTTTGTGTGTACCCACCACCTTTTTTTGGGGGGACCCAGGGGGGGAGGTGGGGGCGGAGGTGCAAGTATGCTCTGGGATGTATGATCTAACTATGAGTTGATGCATTTCTTTAGGACATAGGTACATTTTTGCCATGCATGCAACGGGCAGCATTAATTTTATTGCCTAAAACCTTGAATTGTTGTGCTATTTTTTGTTTCCCCATCATGCAGCTGAAGAAAGAGGTCAAAGAGCTGACTTTGCAACTAGACCTTGCTCAGGCTCAGGTTAAGGATCTGCTACAACTGGTTGGTGATGATAGACCTGCAGTAGTACCGGTATGTCTAGTAGAACTAAAGCACCCTTTAACCTTGAGGTACTTTCTTATCCTTAGTTCCTGTCCATCTTTTTCCAGGCAGATCCAAATCATCTTTACCCCAAATTGCGAGTGAGAACTTCATGGGACTATGAAAATCAAATATCTGAGACGGCCATTTTGGCAGATCTTAATAGCTTAGATGACGGCCATTCAGATGGACACAGTCGGAGTAGTTCTGATGATACCTTGTTTCAAATTCCTCAATTCCAAGAGAAGCTCTTGCAATCCATTTCCACCCCACCCTCTTCAGTTAATATTCCTAATTTTGTTGGAACTCATCAGTATCAAGAGGAAACAGAAGAACAGACTGATGAAAAATCAGAGGACCTTTGTAAGGAAGTTCGATGCGTTGAGATGGAAGAACCAAGCACAAACCTATATGAAGATTCAAGCCCAGACAGATATGTAAAGTCAAATATATTAGATTCAAGCCCAAACAGATATGTAAACTCAAATACGTTGTCTCCCACAGAAAACACAGCTACCTCAGGAGTGACAGTGGTCGATAATGGAGGTAGCCCAAATCAAGAATTGGGGTCACCCGTATTGAAAGAAGATAAAGGGTTGAATAGCTTTCTTCCAGATTTTGTTGTTCCATCCCCTGAAAAGCCATCTCCATGGCTGATGGAAAAAGATGCGCCTAGCTCTAGATGCTTGAGATTAACTCGGAGTAGAAGTTGTAAAGCAAGTCTTATGACTAGTTCTTCACCTTGGTTTGGAGAGGTAGAAAAGCACGAGAACACACCACCAATTTGGTTTGAGAGAGCCTTCACTGGAAGACCCGAGGGTCTTCAGATGAAACTTGCTACCTTGAAGTATGATGCCATCATTGACAAGTTATCCAGAAGTAATTCTCATACTTCAGGGGAGAGAGATACTGTTGATGAGCCTGAAGTGCAGGATGCCAAAAGTTCATCTGATCAGAATAGTATCAGCAGAAGTACTTCAACCGGAATGAGTGGAATGGCCGATTGTCAGTGTGAGACTCAACATTCTGATCATGCGGTGAGTGTTTATAGAACACCAAATATATAACATGAAATCCAACAAGAATCTCAAAATCTAATGGACAATTTAGTGACATGGGCCTTATCAATATTTCCTTAACAGGAAATTTCTGAAAGATCAGTTTCTTTTGAAAATATAGCCACCATCATTTGTTTAACATGGATTTTCATGCCTGGTAGGTACTGGAGATGGAACGAAAGCCCCCAGCTTGCATAAAGAATGTAAAAGATGTTGGCTTGGACCCTATGCAAGATGATACAGGTAGTCCTTCAAGATGGTTTTCAGAATTCAGGAGGCTCCAAAAGGAGATTATTGAACTCTGGAATGCTTGCAACATCTCATTGGTTCACAGGACCTACTTCTTCCTGCTGCTATTTAAAGGTGATCCAGCAGATTCTATTTACATGGAAGTAGAGCTTAGGAGGCTCTCCTTCCTTAAGGACATCTTTTCAAGAGGTTCTCAAACTGTGGAAGATGGTCGGACTCTAACACCCAGATCAAGGTAATATTGATAACATCTTGTCTTAGAGGTTTGTTTGTCAAATTCATTCACTTTTGGTTTTGCCATAGAGAATTTAAACGTGTCATTCATGAACAGCTTGAAGGCTCTACGACATGAGAGGCAGATGCTGTGCAAGCAAATGAAGAAGAGGCTGACTAAACAAGATAGACATAACCTCTACCTTAGATGGGGTATTGGGTTGAATACAAAGCATAGGAGGTTGCAGTTGGTACATCGACTTTGGACAGACACAAAAGACATGGACCACGTTGCAGAGAGTGCCTGTGTTGTTGCAAAGCTGGTTGGTTCTGTTGAGCCAGAGATGGCGTTCAAGGAAATGTTTGGGCTCAACTTTACACCCCGACCCTCAAGCTGTCATAAACATCGTCGTTGGAAACCTAATGTGAAATCTATCCTGTAAGCTTGTTTCTGGATCACCATATGGAAATTCGGGTGGATGTGATTCCTACCGCTCCATCTCATATAGTTTTTTTTTTTTGATCACCGCTCCATTTTATATAGTTGATTATCAGTTTACAGAAAATTTCCACGTTATATAAATCTGATTCTGATTGCAATTGAATGTAAAAAAGCTTGTAAGTTGTGCAGGTTAATAGTACGTGTAACTGTAATCCCATGCTTTCCTCCTTTCCTGTAAATCAGCCTTCTCTGATGACCAATAATCAAGGTGGAAACATGATGTCTATATACGGTTTCTTACCAATAATATTGAAGTTTCTTTATGTCAAAATTTTTTCATATACATATACATTCTCCTTCTGGACATGCTTTTCCTAAAATACATCAGTGATCAGACGAAAAGTATGGTATTAATAGGTTCTAGTTGCTTACCCAAAAAAAAAAAAAAAAAGTTCCAGTTTTTTTTTTTTTTTTTTTTTTTTTTTTTTTTATTCTAAAAAAAAAAAAGAAGTTCTAGTTAACTCCTAACCTATCTATAAAAAAAATAAAAAAAATTTAACCCATGGTATTAATGGCTTGGCCTACCAAGAGCTTTAAAATTTAACTGAAACATTTTCATGTTTCCAATAGAGACATTGAGAGTTTCTTCCTCATTGCAACTATCAAATTATCAAAATAAAGGTCTAGTCTTGCATTGATCCATAGATTTTAACATGTAGAAGGTAAGTTGGGCTTTGTTCTATGAAAGTTAAGATCAAATTATCAAAATAAAGGTCTGGCCTTGCATTGATCCATAGATTTTAACATGTAGAGGTAAGTTGGGCTCTGTTATATGAAAGTTAAGATGGGAGACTTCTCATGGACCTTCATGATATAAGAGTGGGTAGGTTTCCTCAAGAAAGCGTATAGTTAAATTATTTTTGGCAATGACCCAATTCCTTGCATGGTGTATTTAATTTATCCGTAAGTTTATTCATATGGTCATTATCCAAATTTGTTATATCCCACCATAGATTCAAGTCTCTTAAATTTAGATTTGAAATTTGCTTGTTTACTAAACAGACAAACCTTTTTTTCAAGCATTTTCAAGTCACAAGCCTATGCAAATTAAGCACAGAGTTCTTTGCTACCTTCCTTACAAATAGTGATCTTATTCTTTACAGGGTGCCTTTGATCTAACTTAAAGATTCCTTCTTTACTGGAATTTCTCACTCCGTTGATCTTTGCTATGACCTTTTTTTTTTGCTATGACTTTAAATTGTAGTGACTTTTTTAAAAATGTATCTCTAATATTGTAAGCTCTAAGATATTTCATATTTGCAATTATTCATTGCAAACGAATCTCCATTGTTTTCAAGTAATAAGATGGATTAAAAACCCAAATCAAAAGTGAAAATTGTGAACAATCTCCATTCCATTTATACGCACTTATTGAGTAATCATTAATTGTATGTAGGATGTTCCTCCAGTCCAACAATCTCCAGCTTTCCCCAAATCATCAGCCACATCTTATCAACCAAGCAGCTTATAAGTTTTATCTTGGTGTTCGTGGACTTTTTTGTGTACAAAGAACTACGGAAGAACAACCGCATTTTTTGCAAGTGTTGAAGGATATTTTTAAACACTTTGGAACTTTCATTATAATATTAGATTAATTTGAGCGGTTGCTTTATTCAAAGGACCACATCTTTTTTTTGTTAATCTTATGATGGTGGTTATAGAAAATATTATGTATTTGATAATATATTTCTATGTTAATATTATGTTAGTTTTGAGACATTTGTGGTGTTGTTAATTAATTATATTTGTGGTATTGTGTTACTAGAGCTAAAACTATTACAGGTTCTTTGTAACAAGTCTATGGACAATTTATTTATTAGCGAACAGTGGTTTTAAAACCCATTGAAAAAAAAAAGGACCTATAGCAGCGGTCAAAAAGCGCCGCTAAAGGTGCAAATTTTATGTTTTAAATAAATCCCTATAGCGGCGCTTATCACCTGCAGCTAAAGGTTCACACATATAGCGGTGTTACTCCCCACCGCCAAAGGTGCGCACATATAGCGGCGTTTCTACCCGCCGCTAAAAGTGCAATTAATTTGTTTTGATTGATTGCCTATAGCGGCATACATGACCTGCCGCTAAAAGTGCAATTATTCCATTTTGATTGATCGCTTATAGCGGTGCCGTCTGCTCGCCGCTAAAGGTAGACACCAATAGTGGCATACATGACCTGCCGCTAAAAGTGTAATTAGTCCGTTTTGATTGATTGCCTATAGCAGTGCTATCTACCCACCGCTAAAGGTAGACACCAATAGCGGCGTACATGACTTGCCACTAAAAGTTAATTGACACGAATTCTAGTATGGCGGCGGTTTTATGCCTGCTGCAATAAACCTTCACTCGTTGCTAAAAGATACATATATAGTGGCGCTTTTAGAGGCCGTCGCAATAGACCTATAGTGGCACTACAACACTGGCAGGATGGCCCATCGCAATAACACCCGTTGCTAAAGGTCAAATGTACCTTTAGCGGCGCTTCTGGCCCGCCAAAATAAGTCCCTTTTTCTTGTAGTGTTATTGAAATACTAAGAAAAAGAACAAGTGGGATAATCAACCTTGCAAATGGCTGAAATGGCCTGCGGAAGATTATCCTTATTAAAAAAAGCAAAAACATTAGAAATTAAAGCATACTTGGCAGCAGTGTGGGCAGTAGAATTACAAGTTCTCTTGACCCAAATGATATATGGTTTAAGTATTCTTAAGGAAGATAATGAATTCGTCTCTCTTCTACAATAATTATATTATTTCTTGTCTTTTTCAAAGATGAAGACTCTAAAAATAGGTGAACTCTCTTCTAGTAAAGTTTGTAGTTGCTCAAGTTAGGGTCGGCCTTAGTCACAGAACTCCCAACCTCATTTTCTTGATTTTTTTTTTCCTTTAGGGTTATTGTAAAATTGATTGATTGATTGATTTATAATGTAAAATTTTGCTGGATGATTGATTATTTGTTCATAACTTCTTATGTCTAGCTAGCAACCTAATAATGATCTTTCGCTGACAAAAGAAGTAAGAAACTTTTAAGAGGAGAGCAAAGTGCTAATGGCACGTGAAGCGCATGCAGAACGGGTACGGAGAAAAATAAGCATGGAGAAGAAGCAACCGAGCTTATTCCCTACGCTTCCTGGGCCCAAAGCAGTGCAGTCTTTCCTGGCCAAATCAAGGATTCGGGGCTTCTTTCTACGCTACTTAACTATAGAAATCTATTTTTTTTAGTAATATATATGAATAGAAAGATAGATCCATCCATCTATCCTATCTGATTTCCATTTTGATATCTAGAAAAGAATCGATTTCTCCATCGGTTAACAAAGGTTATGAATTCAAAATCAGGTTGCTTTTTTTCATTCACCAGATCATAGATGTTAGGACATATGTATTTCACTTGTTAAGAACATATGTCATGATTTTATGTAATTGGCTTATCTTTTGACAAAATACACTTTACTTGTATTTGGGTAGATTTAGGATGGTTTAAATACTTCAAGAAACCTTGTTTCAAGATCAAGTATTGAAACTTTCAAGTCTGTTCAAGAAAACAAGTTCAGAGTGCAAAATCATTAAATCTCAACAGCTGGCTCGACAGCTGCATCTATTGAGCTTAAGGAAGCTGTTCTTTATTCGGTGTGCTCGACACCTGCTATCTATCGAGGTTTAAGATTTTCAGAATTTCAATATGATTTTCTTGGGATCCGTGAATGTGTCTTTGAGCCTTCTTTTCTCCTAAACCTAGACATATAAAAGGATCAGTTTAAGGGCCGTTAAAGTGTTCACAAGTTGCACAAGCTTTGAGCAAACTCTGTTCAAGCAAATTGTGACCGGAGACGAAGTTCTTGCCCTAGTTCATCTCTTTCTCTTGAAGAAGTTGCTGTGTATGTACACCGTAAGGTTTTGTGACCAAGCATCTTTTTGATCTTCATCGTATGGATGAACTGAAAAACTTTGCAACCAATAACCTTCTTAGTTGGTGATTGAAGTCGCGTACTGGGATTCGCGCAATTGGTTAGTCACGTATTGGAGTCGTGCATCTGAAAGGGGAATTGTCACTACAGAACAAGTCCAATTGGGTATTGGGGTAAGGGTTCAATTGTAGGTTGGTAAGGTACTGAGATTCCTTTACTTGTAACCGCTTGTTGTGATAATAGTAGAGTTTCGGGAGTGGTGACCTGAAAATCACTCGGTGGGGTTTTTGCCGTTAGGTTTTCCCCATTCGTAAACAAATCACCGTGTTATTTATTTTCCGCTGCATATTTAGTTTATTGGTGATTTGTTTGTGCTACCACGCGTTTGCATGATAAATTAATTAATTAATTTATATCACAAGGGGTTGTTCAGTTTGTGGCCTATCAAGTGGTATTAGAGCAGGCACACTCTGATTAGGGTTAATCTTTGCTGTGTGATCCATTGACCCCTGTTGTCATGGAAACTCTTGATTGTTTTGATTTGCATGATCTTATGTTGAATGATGATGATGATATTCAAGATGCCTATTGCAAGCTTTATAATTTTTGTATGAAATCTCTTGGATATTCTGCAAAATTAAAAGCTAAATTTAAAAAGGTCAAGCTTGAAAAAGATGATTTGATTGCAAAATTGGATGAAGCCAAAAATTTGAATGAGAATTTTAAAAATCAAATTTCATCTCAGGTGGACAAAATTAAAAGTTTGGAAGAGCAACTAGTTGAATTTAAAACTGAAGTTGAAAAATTAACTAGTGTCAAACTTGTTGTTGAGCCTAACTCAAAAGAAAAAGATTTTTATATTCCCCCATTTAAAAGGAATAATGAAGAGTTGAAGGCTAATATTGCTAGGATAGACAAACGTAAAAATTCTGATGTTAACGCTGAAGTTTCTAAACCTATGTCTAAAACTCCTCCTAGGAAGAATAAAAATTCTGAATTTGTCCCCACTTGTCATCATTGTCATATTGTTGGTCATATTAGGCCAAATTGTCCTAAGTTAAGGTCTTTGTCAACCTCCAAGGTTAGACCTCCTTCTAGGAAACTGAGTAAGTCTAAAACTACTCATGTTTGTCACCATTGTGGTGCTTCTGGTCACACTCGTCCTAATTGTTTCAAGTTGTTTCCTCATAAGCGAGTGTCAAATAGGTCTCATCCTTTGTCTAATGGCTCTGTACCTATTCTTGGTGAGTTATTAAAAGTTTTGAGCTTTTTAACTCAATTTTAGGGGAATTTTAATTCCTCTATGTCCTATAGTAGTCGTACTAGGACACGTGCCTTTTCATCTTCACAGCCAAAGACTCGTGTTGTGTGGGTGATAAAGGATCCTAAGACTTAATTGTCTTTTCTATTTGTCCTCTACTTTAATTCTTTCTATCTAAAGTAGGACACTCTTTGCTTGATTTCTTGTCATGCTTTCATGCATCTACACCCTTCTATCATGACTTCATGCATATGCATATTTCTTTCATGCTTTCATGTTGTTTGTTTAACATGTTTTTGTTTGTTTGTTTTCAGTTTTGTTTATTTTGTTTTTGATATTAAAAAAAAAAATTCGAAAAATAAGAAAAATACAAAAACAATGTGTATTTTGTGTACTTTGGTACTTATGTACCTTGGATGGCCATTGAAACAAAGTCTTCTAAATTTTGTATCATTTGTAACTTAGATGAGTATCTCTATGCAAGTGAGCTTTGTGGCTTGTGTTTGTGATGAGTACGATTAAGTTGTCTCTTAAACTTGACACGCATATCACTCTTTTTGACAGGAAGGACTAAAAAATCCTAAGAGAAAGGCATAAATAACCATCTCATTACTGTTGCCCACCAATCATAATTTGACACATGTATGCTTCGGTATAGCAAAAGTGCAGTGTCAATGACATTTGTGTGCTTAGGTATAGCAAAATTAAAATGTCAAATATCATTGGATATTTCTTTTCTCTCTCTAATAAGCCCATGCATGATACGCTTAAAAGAAAAATATGCAAAGAATCAAAAGCAAAAAGATAAAAAAAATGCTTTAAACATGATTGCAAGCGTGTATTCTGGGAGATGTGGGAGTTATAGGATGTACCTTAAAAGTGATAGTCCCCATCAAGCAGTTATGATTGTGTGTGAGTTAAAGATTTTCCCATATCTCAAATCGTCATAACATGCATACACTTATACAATCTTGAGATGTTTTTTATACACGACACGCAATATTCTTTGTTATTTTTGATACATTAGAGATGGCAATTTTTGCCCGACCCGCGGATACCCGGTCCGGTCCGACCCTAATGGGCTGGATTTTACCTGGTCCGATTAAAAATAGAGTCAGGTTTGGGTTTTTTTAAAAAAACTCGAAGCGGGTCCGGGTTTTTACAAAAACCCGACCCGACTCGAACCCAGACCCGACCCGCTTAAAACTGAAATTACCAAAAAAAAACCCTAGTATATATATAAACTTATAAACCCTAAATTATTCTCTCATTTCACTTAGCCAACTACCCTAGCCGCCCCTCTCACTCTCACTCACTCTCCTCTCCCAATCATAGTCATCGGCCATGTCTACTTCAGGGAAAGCAGCAGCAGCTTTGGGCGGTCCTTCTTATTGTCTCCAAACCTGAGCATTATCGTTTATAGTGTGGAGCATCGACGTTGATTTATTGGAGATTTCACGGATGGGGTTCTTGAAGTCGTCGAAGTTGTTGAAGAAGTGAAAGTCTTTGTCGGAGGGTACGCCACCAGAGGAGGCGGAGAGCTTGGACAGTGAGGAGGCTAGGGTTTGGGCCTTGTCGGCTTCGGCTTCGGCTTCGTCACGGTGGTGGTGATGCTCATTCATCATCTTGAAATTTTGATTTTGATTCTTGGATGGTAGATTTAGATTTGGTTGTTAAGATTTGATGTTCCTTGCATGTGCCTGTTTTAGATTTTGATTTCAAATGTATTTGGTTTCTGTGAATAGTTTGATTTTAGCTAGAATAGGTGCTGATCAAGAGGCAGGTTTCCTTTTGTTTTCCAGTCCGCCTATGGACTTGCTTAAGACCTTAGAGGATGACTGTAATGGAGTTTATTTCAACGGACTTTGTACTGATTTGGATGTAGTTGTTTAGTTTAATGATATTGTCGTTTTTAACCCAAAAAAAATAGTTTGATTTCAAATGTATTTGGTTTGTGAATAGGAAATTTGAATGGGTTTGGTGGATTTGATTTGAGATTTACTTGGATTTATTGTATGTGCTGCTGTGATTCTTTTTTCTCAGAAAACAATAATTTTTTTTTTATTGAGCCATGGATTGGGCCACTGTTTTCAGGGCCCTGGCTGGGCGGGGCCCGTGGAGCCCGCGGGGCCTGACGGGGTGGGTCTAGGCCCCGGGAAAAAATCCGTTTAATAAACGGGCTGGGTCCGGGCCGCGAATCCTAACCCGCGGGTCGGGTCCGGGTATGTAAAAACCCGGCCCGAACCCGACCCGTTGCCATCCCTATGATACATGTGCAGGTACAATGTGATTTGGCCATCACAAGGTTTTACAGGTACAATGTGATTTGGCCATCACAAGGTTTTATATGTATTAATGTATACTCACTAAACTGTCTAAGACTTGTTTTTGAAATATAAAATTGGTTAGACTTGTTGTGTGTGTGTGTGTGTGTTTTTGAAGATCCTTGTGCTTAAATTTTCATTTAAGAGATGATTTTGGCAGCTTAATATGTTGATTGGATCGTTGGTTGAGTTGCATGTTGGATTGCATTCATGATTGTGTTTTTCCCATCTCAAAAAACTGTTTTTAAAAGCTGGCTCGACACCTCCAAACCTGGTGGATCTATCGAGATTGGGTCTGTATGCTCGATAGCTTCTCGATACCTGGTCAATCGATCGAGCTTCTGTTCTTAATTCTGGTGTGTTGATCCTCAATACCTCCTCGACACCTCAGCTGTCGACGAGTATTTCCATGACACCTCCTAGACAAATCCCTCGATACCTGTCGATACCTACATCTGTCGAGATTTACTGGCTTTCCTATATAAAGCCCCTGCGTGATCCGGATCTCATTTCCATCGATCTCTCTCTCGATACTTCTCTGTTTCTCTCCCAAAAACACTCCAATCTCACTCCTATCTTGGTTCTTAAGGATTTTCCAAGGTTTTTCAAGTTTTCTTCACTTGGTAAGCTTCTAATCCTTTCTCATTCATGCATTTCATGTTTTAAAACCTAGGATTTGGGGTTTTTGGAAATTTTTGGGGTTTTTCAAAATTGATGAGATTTCATTGAAATTTTGGGTTGGGTTTTCACTTAAATGTGTTTAAAACCTCACACATTGCATCACATTAGCATTATAATGGTATTACCATGCATTTAGATGTGTGCTATATGTTTGTGTGCTGATAGGTTTGGATTGGGCTGAGCCCATGATGCAATTTCCTTTTCATGTCACATGTTCATGCATTTCCCATGCATACGTACTTCTTTTCAATATATTTGATATATTTGAAAATGTTTGGGACTTTTCTGATTGTCATTCTTTCTCTCCCTCTCTGTTAGTTTACGTTAGTCGTATCTATGACACCTAAGCGTAAATCCACTCCAGCCCGGAACCCTCCTCGTTCCGGTGCTTCCTCTTCGTCTAATCCTACCCTATCTCATATCCGGTTCCGTGACGATGATGCCTTTAAGGCATTTTCAGAGAACTTTTCTAGACGAGGCATTCATTCGGAACGCCAAGTCATCTTGACGGATTTTGCCGACACCGACCTTCCCTCTGTCATTCACAGTAGGGGATGGGAGTCACTGTGTGACATCCCGGTCACCTGTCCTCTCGTGCTTATTCAGGAGTTCTACTCCAACATGCACAGGATTGATCGGTCTGTACCTCTTTTCTTCACTCGCGTTCGAGGTACGCGTATTCCTATCACACCACAGTTGGTTGTAGATGTGCTTCGGGTTCCTAGGATAGAGTTTCCTGACTATCCTGGTTGTGAGTGTTTGAGGGTCTAGGGATGAGCTCATGTCTGCTTTCTGTGAGCACCCTACTGCTTGGGGTGAGCGTCTTTTCACACCATGTCGACCTTTTACTAAAGGTCCTAGATTCATGAATATGGTGATGACTTTTGTTTTGCATCCCCTCTCTTACTATAACTCCATCACAGAGCCTCGTGCTCGGTTTTTGTTGTCTCTTCTTGAGCATCTTACCATAGACTTCCCTTCTCATTTCATTCTGTCTATTATAGATGTTCATCTAGATTCGGCGACCCGTGATAAGCTCATATTTCCTTCCACTATCATGAGGATTCTACGCCATTTTTTCGTTCCTTTTCCTTCTTCCAACCATTTTACCGTCATGTGTGCCATAGATTATGCTACCGTTAAACGTAGCGAGGCCCAGCTTCGGTCGTGGCAGTCGGATTCAGCAGCTCCTTCCTCCAGTTCCGCTCCATCCCGTTCGGCTCCATCCACATCGGCTCCTCCTTCTTCTTCGGGCGATGTGTCTCTAGGAGATATCATGGTGTAGGTGTAGCGCATGGATGCTCGCCTCGATACACTCTCTACGGAGTTGTATCAGGTGAACGTTCATGTCGGTCGCATTGCACGACAGGCGTCTATGGGTGGCTTTGCTCCTGAGGATACTCCTTCACCACCTTCTCCCATGGCTTCTGCTTCTGATGATGAGGATGATGATGATGGTGATGACGATGATGCTTTCGATGATGATGATGCTTCCGATGATGATGATGGAGATGCTAGCTTTGTCGATGAGTCTACTTGACACTCTTACCCTTTGTCATTCGTGACAAAAAGGGGGAGTAGTTTTGGTATGAGAGTAGTCCATCTTAGGGGGAGAGTTAGTATAAGATCATTTTGTTAGGGGGAGTGTTGATACATTTTGAGGGATGTAGTGAGGATAGTATGTATCTTTTCTTTTCTTTCTTTTCAGATACATTACTTTTGTACATGAGGTCTTGTGACCATTTCTAGACATACATTGTACTTATCTTTTTTATTTATATTGATGTATGTTTTCTTTCACCTACCCCTTCATGCGTTGTTTATTTTCTCTCTTTATACACATGTTTCTTATACTTGTATGCAATCTATTATTTCTGTTTCACACAAAGATGCCTTGATGAGTTTTGTTTAAAGTGCTTCAGAAATATAGGTTGTCAAAGTCTACTTGCCATAAACTCTCTTCTTGTAAAGTTTTTCAAGAGTTTGTGTTAGGATAGATTTTATTGTATTCAACAAGTAAATATGAGTTGAGTGATTTATGACTTCTCTCATATGTTCATTTGTTTGTTGTGGTTTTGTCATGGATTGCCAAAGAGGGAGATTGTTAGGACATATGTGTTTAACTTGTTAAGAACATATGTTATAATTTTATGTAATTGACTTATCCTTTGACAAAACGCACTTTACTTGTATTTGGGTAGATTTAGGATGGTTTAAATACTTCAAGAAACCTTGTTTCAAGATCAAGTATTGAAGCTTTCAAGTCTGTTCAAGAAAACAAGTTCAGAGTGCAAAATTATAAAAGCTTGACAGTTGGCTCGACAGCTGCATCTATCGAGCTTAAGGAAGTTGTTCTTCATTCGGTGTGCTCGACACTTGCTATCTATCGAGGTTTAAGATTTTCAAAATTTCAATATGATTTTCTTGGGATCCGTGAATGTGTCTTTGGGCCTTCTTTTCTCCTAAACCTAGATATATAAAAGGATCAATTTAAGAGTCGTCAAAGTGTTCACAAGTTGCACAAACTTTGAGCAAACTCTGTTCAAGCAAATTGTGACCGGAGACGAAGTTCTTGCCCTAGTTCATCTCTTTCTCTTGAAGAAATTGCTGTCTATGTGCACCGTAGGGTTTTATGACCAAGCATCTTATTGATCTTCATCGTGTGGATGAACTGAAGAACTTTGCAACCAACAACCTTCTTAGTTGGTGATTGAAGTCACGTACTGGGATCCGCGCAATTGGTTAGTCATGTATTGGGAGTCATGCATCTGAAAGGGGAACTGTCACTACATAACAAGTCCAATTGGGTATTGGGGTAAGGGTTCAACTATAGGTTGGTAAGGTACTGGGATTCCTTTACTTGTAATCGCTTGTTGTGATAATAGTGGAGTTTCGAGAGTGGTGACCTGAAAATCACTCGGTGGGGTTTTTGCTATTAGGTTTTCCCCATTCGTAAACAAATCACCATGTTATTTATTTTTCGCTGCATATTTAGTTTATTGGTGATTTGTTTGTGCTACCACGCGTTTGCATGATAAATTAATTAATTAATTTCTATCACAAGGGGTCGTTTAGTTTGTGGCCTATCAATAGAGATTGGGGGATGCTCCACCTAGTGCAACTACTGGCTGGTGAATCCGTCAATCACATCGTCAAAACTACGTAGAGCATCAAGGGGGAGAGATGAGTTCCACTTGAGTGCTTCCCCTTCTAATGACTTTTGGTAAAGGTGGATAAATAACCTAGACTGGGAATCAAGGCCTCGGAAATTCCCACAGAAGGACAGCAAGTGATGATATGGGTTGCCGACCCCATTGTATTTACTAAACTTCAGTTTCTTGAACCCTTTTGGCAGAGCTACATCTGGATGTCGGCAAAATCCTTGAAATGCTACAACCCATTGTTGTTCTTTTGATGATGAACCACTCTAGTACAACAAGCTAAAGTGACCTCTACACTTCGTCCCCGGTGCATAGGGCCGATCCCCGTGTGCTAGAGGGAGGACCTGAAAGTTTGTGTTAAGTATATAGTAGGTTTTTGTCTTGTTTAGGCATTTGGTGTCCTCTCTGCCTGCCTACTTAGAGACAAAGCCATTTTCTTTGTGGTCAGTGAGGAGAACAGGACAATCCCCCGCTTTGGCCTGGCGGTTTCTTTCTTTACAACCTGATTCTACCTCGTCCGGTCCTACTTCAAACAAAAGAAGCAAAGAAGGGAAATCTTCGTAAAGGTAGCAAGGGATGTCGCCTTCGAATTGAGTAGTGAGTCTTCTTTCTACTATACTCTATTTATGAAGGCTATGAAGGAATTCGTTCATAGAATGCTTTTTGATTGCACTACTTGTTGAAAACAACTGTACGGGATAGACCCGGCGGAGGACATTGTACCAAAGGAGACCATTTTTACCTATTGTTTGGTTGGGTGTGTCCTTAGTTGCCCCCGTGAAGCCATACACTTAGGAAGCTTACCCAACTCGTCGCTTAACTCCCAAGAAAGGAGGACAACCCCAGTAAATCGTGCATAATTGAAGAGGAAAGATTCTCTAAAAGTTTCTGAATTTACATTATCTTTTAAGAAAAATTTGAATCCCTTTCTAGTCTTTGTACATGTCTACCCTTGAGAAAATCTTATATTTACTTTGGGTTATATAAGATTTTTACCTTGTTTAGACAAAATCTATTCAATTTTCTTGGTTTGTATTTTCTTATGGCTATACAGATGTCAAATATCCACAATTTTCCCCCTCTCTAGATAAAACTAAAGGCTTAATCCGAGATAATGAAAGTTTAAAGTCTTTTCTCTTTTTACAAAGAGATGAACTAATTAATGACCGTGAAACATAGGTAATGGCCGGTCAATGAGACAAGTGTTTTGTCTTAGGAGTCAATGTTAATGATAGTCTCAAAATCTCAACCCTTCTTCCTTGATATAATTTCCCAAGTGTTATCAGAAATAGCCAGGAGTAGTAGAAAGTAGAAACTATTGTATTAGGGTAGCTGAGCTAATTCTCAAACTTTACACTTTATTTTAAAGGAAAATCCATTTCCAAACTACATGCAATTTAGCAATCATGTTTGAATCTATTATAGATATGTTTCTCACGGCAGTAACTATTACACTAGTTATTATAACCTCAACCATACCTGAGTTAGTACTCTACGGTAGTTGGTTAATAATTTGGCTAGCTGTGTTGGAGATAGTACATCCTGAGCTAAATATCAGCAAAGTGCAAATTTGTATTTGTTTTTGGTTTTGCTTCCTTGCTATTGCTGCTAGAATTCTTCTCTATTCTCTTCCTATTGTTTGCATTGGAGTATTCATGAATTGTGTTTACTATTACTTCCATAATCGCTGCAATCTTCAGCGTTGTTTGACAGAAATGATATTACAGTTCATCAGCTAATGGTGGATCATTTATTCATTTATATTGTAACTATAACCTGCAAATATTGTTGTCCATTATTTTGAAATAGATCCATGTGACATTTTCAGTTTCTATGCTATTTTAGAAGTGAGGTACGTATATTTGCTTTCCCAAAGTGCATGTGTTGTTTCTCAATTGTCTCCTCCTATGTTCTCAATGGAGATAGGAATCAAATCGATTCCCCTCCTTCACTATAAATAGTTGGAAACCCGTGTGATGTATGAGAAAACTTTGCCTAAAAGTAAGTTGGTCTCAAAATAAAACAATAAATTTGGTTTCTATAGTATTTCAAGAATTGAGTAAGTAGGAAAAGATTGAAAAAGATTCATAGAAATGAACATCTAAATAAACATAGATTTGCTTTAGTAAGTAAAATAAGTACATATTGTTAGCCGCAATATATATATATATATATATATAAAGCAATATAAATTAGCAACTAACAATTAAAAAGTAGTACATATATAATTATATAATTGAATGTAGTAACATTATTTACAGTAAAAAGATCACATATGGCATACCATTGCTCATGGATTTGATTGAATGAACATATCATCGATTTTGCTAATAAAATTTTACTTTAAGCCATACTATGTAAATACAACAAGAAGACTTTTAAAAAATTGGTGTGCATCTAACTAAAAGTTTCTGTAGTCCTATCATATGGGATACCAAAATTATTTTTGCATCATAGATTATATGCCAAATATTTCTATCTAGAATCCTATAAATTGTTTAGATTTTCAAAAAGGACAAATGCTATCAGAATCTATGAGCGCAGTATCTCAATTGTTTGTCAATATATGAACTTATGATCATCTTTATGCTTATGATGGACCTACCACTTTCATGCAATTCAAAGGTATCACAAACAATTTGGTCCAACTTGCTATGAATTTCTTAATCAGCTGTAGGAGCATATCAAAAGTCATATCAACAAATTGGTCTTCATAGCTAGTACAATAGCATCACAGATAACTCAAAATTTAATATGAATATAGTTAAATGCAATATGACTATTGGTGACTGTGCCATACTGCATACCATTTGACATTTTCTGTAATACAGCAAGAGAAGTACTTGTTATCTTAGAAGACAATCCTTCCAGTATGTAGCCCATTGGTAAGATTGAATATTATCTTCAATTTGGGGAATCCTAATATTTTACTCAAAATGAGAGAGAGAGAGAGAGAGAGAGAGAAGTTTTGGAAGAGGAAAAGAAAATAGAATGGTGGGACTGTTGAGGTTAAATTGTAATTTTTGTTTTATTTAAATTTTTTAGAGTGATTGTATGTCTTCCTTGACAGTACATCTCTATTAGTTTATACAAGAGATCTAAATTCAGACTTGAAAAATGAATTGGAACGTTAGTTTGGTCAAATGGGATCACTGAATCTAGATTGCAAACTATTATTTGCAAAGAAATTGAAGAGTGTATGTAGTCTGAAGGGAAGTTTGTACAAAGGAAGACAACTTATAAGTGAGTCAGGGTATTGGCTTTCAAGTTTCATCTACATGTGGGGGAGAAGAAAGAAAGTTTGTAAGTGGGTTAAGGTCTTAGCTTTCATCTACACATGGGAAAGGATCATACTTGGGTCATAATATGTAAGTGAATAAGTGGGCTTGAGTTTTTCATAAGGTTTGGTTTGACTCGATGTAATCTTCAATAGGAGCCCATCTTTTAGATAACAATAAAAGAAGTTGACATGATCTTTTGGGTAACAATAAAATAAAGTTAATGAGAAAAGGTTAAAGAAACTAAATGCAAGATTAGAACGCCGCATTGTAAGACCTCATACTCTTACACACACACACACACACACACACACAAATCTCATTAGATGCACTTCACGCATGCAATGAGGCTTTTTTTTAGCAAAAAAAAAAAAAAATTTGTGTTTTTATTTTTTATATATATAATTTTTATTTTGAGAATTTAATTTATAAGTAGATAAAGCAATTTGAAAATTAATAGGAGAGTTGTCCTATTTTTTAGGCAATGTTTTAGCAGGAGTTAGAGTTGCATTTTTACTAGATTGACCTTTAGTTTTGTCTCTACTTAAACATAAGATTGTATGAGTATTTTTGAACTAAAAAATGAGGAATCCAAACAGGAGAAGCCCCTTAAATAGTAGTATTGCTATATATATATAAATATATATATATATATATTGATTATCAAAATTAAAAAAAAAAGTATGCATTTTTTTGTGTGTGTAATAATCATTTTTTTATTTTTTATGTTGGGGCTTTTATTTTTTTTGAATGGATGTTAAGAATAGCATGCTTCAAGGCCTAGCAAAATATCGCTAGCATATTGACTAGGAATGGCAATGGGCCGGGTTCGGGCCAGGTTTTTGCATACCCAAACCCGACCCATGGGCTAAGACCTGCGACTCGGCCCGATTATTGATCGGGTTTTTTTTTTTTTTTTTTTCTCCGGGGCCCAGACCCGCCCCGTGGGCCCCATTTAGCTGCTTAGGCCCAAATCTGGCCCAACCAAATTTTTTTTTTTTTTAAATTTTTTCAATTTTAAGCCCATTAAGATTTTTTGCCAGATTCAAGCCCATTTAAGGCATTATTGGGCAGCCAATTCAAGCCCATTAAGATTTTTGGCATTTTTTGTATTAAGATTTTTGGCATATGCAGCCAAATCAATCCAAATCATAGATTAATCATAAATCAATAAATCACTTGTTAATTATACATCTATAAATCAATAAATCATAACTAAAATCACCAACAAAACATAAAAATAAAATAAATCCAACAAGTCCAAGAACTAAGTATCACAAGTCCAACAAGTTCAAGAAATTAAAAAGTTGCAAAACAAATCCCACAAGTCTAAGAAATTAAAAAGGCTAAGAAATTACAAAATGTCTTATCCTCCACAAACCAACAAATTAAAAAGGCTAAGAAATTATAGAAGGCTAAAAAGGCTTAGAATAATTACAAACCAACAAATTAATCCAAAAAGTCTAAGAAATTAAAAAGGCTACTAAATTAATACAAAATGTCTAATCATCCACAATTGTGACACAACTCCCATCCTCTTCATTTGGCTCCCCATCATCAAGAATTGATTGAAGTGTACAATCTCCAGACATAGTTGAAGAACCTACAACAACAATGAATTAAAAAATGGAATAAACTTCATCAAATTGGAACTAGCAAATATAAAAATACAATTTTGATTTTATAAATAGAAATTAGATAATTGCTAACTGTTGATTTCACTCCATAACCAATTCAGAGCACACATCATTGCCTTTATAGTCTTGGGATGTAGCCTACTACGGTGTGAACTTAAAAGTCTCCCACTAGTGCTAAAGGCAAATTCTAAAGCAACAGTTGTGGCAGGAATGACTAAAATATCTCTTGCAATCCTTTGTAAAGTAGGATACTTGAGACCATTACTTTTCCACCATTCCAAAATATCAAAGTCTTCACTCCTCTTCAACACTCCTTCATCAATGAAATGATCAAATTCCATTCTAACACTCTCATGTTTCTTTGAACTACTTGAACTATTGTTCACAAACAAATCAAAAAATGACATTGCCTCACTTAACCTAAACTTCATTTGTGCCACAAGGCTTGAAGTACTTGCAGGAATATGAGAACTTCCTTCATTATCTACAGAGGACTCATCTATATCTCCATACTCATCAAGCAAATCATAACAAAGATTCTTAATTTTTTCAATCTCCGAATTAGAATTATCACCATAAATGTTAGGATAATAAAACTCTAATAATTTCATTTTATATCTTGGATCTAAGATAGCAGCAGAAGCCATAATAACACTAACATTAGCCCAATTAGAATTAAATTTAGCAAGCATGCTTTCTGCCATCGTACTTATCATCTCATTTGAAGACAAACTCCATTCATTCAATGCAATTTTCAACTCACACAAGTAAAATGCATATTAGTTGTGGGGTACTTATAACCAGAGAAAAACTCAGTCGCACTATGAAACAACTCCAACCTCCCACAAATATCTTTGGCTAACTCCCAATCATAATCATATGGTAAACAAGTATAAGATATTTCACGTTTAGCCAAACGTGAGAAAACATCTTTATAAATCAATGCAGTAGAAAGCATTAAGTAAGTTGAATTCCAACGAGTTTCACAATCTAAGACTAACTCTTTGGTGCATTGAACATGCAATTGATGTGCATTTTCTTCAACTTTCTGCCTCCTTTTTGGTGATCCAGTCCAATAAATCACACTATCATGAATACTTTCAATACCATCACCAATAAGAGACAACCTGTTTTGAACAATCAAATTCAAAATATGTGTAGCACACCTCATATGCAACATAGAGCCACCCAACATAAGAGAACTAGTATCAAGCTTATTCAAGAGAAGTCTTATCATGGCATCATTAGTACTACAATTATCAACAGTTATTGTGGACAACTTCCTATCAATATTCCACTCTAAAAACAATCAACAAGGACTTCAGCAAGGACATCTTTCGTGCGTGGAGAAGGAACATAAATAAACCTAAAAAAATAATATGAATAATTATAACATAACTCAATAAACATTCTAAATGTAAAGTCTTTAACATTTAATTTATAGACTAAAAAATTACCTTAAAACCCGGCTTTGTAACATCCAAGTATGATCAATAAAATGAGCGGTAATGACCATAAACCTTCTCTTTTTGTTACTTGAAGTCCACATATCAATTGTAATTGCCATCCTACTTCCATTCTTGTCCGTCATCTTCAAAGGTTTCTCCCTCTCATTATCATAGATTTTAAGAATGTCACTCTTCAAAGTATTTCTTGTGACAAGTTTAAACATAGGTTGAAGATCAGCCACAAATTCTTTAAACTCGATATGGTCAACCATTGAAAAGGGATATTCATGTAGGATGACCATACGAGCAAGATTATTCCTCACTCTAACTTGATCAAATTGGTAAGTATTCAAACTCATAATTCCATCCATCTTATTTTGTTTTTTAATTAAGACTTGTTGTCGCATATCCCTTATATCTTTAAACTTCATCCGTGGATATCTTGCTAAATGATTATGCAAATGAGTTGTACCTTGGCTAGACTCACCCAAGTAAAGTTTGTTACAATGATGGCATTGGGCTTTAACTTTTCCATCAACTTTCTTCTTTGTAAAATGAGATCAAACATCTGAGGTAGTCTTTCTTTTTTTACTTGTATCCAAGTCCTCATTTGTAGGCTCTTGCTCTCCCTCTGTCCCTTCTCGTTCCTCTACCTCTAAGTCTTCTCCTACTAAGTCCACCGTCGGGGATTTCAGATTCCTAAATGGTTCAGAAGTTTGGGAGTTAGAATCAAAACAAATTATCACAAATTTATTATTACACATACTCATTGATTAATAGACACAAATTCATAATTACACAGATTCACAAATTCTATCAACGCAATCATAATTAAACATGATTAACTACAAATTCAAACACTTACTCGTTGTTTAATGGTGATCCTGAGGGTGAGCTGGCAGGCGACAATGGCGAGGGTGATCATGAAAATGGTGAAGGAGACCGCATAGTTGGCAAGGGACAACATCCAATTCTCAAGGGAGAGCCACTTGGCGAGGAAGAACCAGCTTTGTTTGTGTCTGTGTTTGTGTCTTCCATCTCTGTTTTAGGATCTACATTCCCAACAAACACAAAAAACAAACAATTTCTTCCATTAAACAAACTATGTAGAAATGAAGAAGACACCAAAGTTATCACATGAAACAAGCGCAATGATCAAAGATAATTTAAGGTTGTAGGTTGTTTCCTTGAAGATTATATGCATTAAGAAATATGTATATACTCTGTTCCATGTTTATTCCCATGCACCTCACACTCTCAAATTTTCCTAAAGGAATCATTTTTCCTAAAAGAAAAAAAAATTTAAATACCATAAAACATGCAAAAGCATTAATATTAAACTAATATGCAAATAAAAAATAACATATTAAGCCTAGAAAATTATAAACCAAACTGAAACATCAAAGAAGACCCAAAAAAGAAACTTCAACATAGTCCTTAACTGAACCCCAGGATAACAAGAATCAATCTTAAATTTCAATGACCACAAACAAACTAGAATCTACAGTGATACAACCAATACACCTCAAAAAAACCCAATTAATCAATCAATTCATGACCCCACTGGTACAAAACAAAGCATCCAATTTCTGTACACTTAATCTATGAATTTACATAAAATAAGAGACCCAGAAAGCAACAACAACAACAACAACAAAAAGGAAAATGAAAGAAAAAGACGGTGAGAGCACAAACCAGATGGGTCTTCCAAGGAGATCAGAACAGAGCAAAATGAGTGAGGGAGAGGGAGTGAGGGAGTGTCGGTCAACAACAACAACAACAACTGGAAAAAAGAAAGGAAAATGAAAGAATAAGACAGTGAGAGCACAAACCTGATGGGTCTTCCAAGGAGATTAGAATAGAGCAAAATGAGCTGAGGGAGAGGGAGTGAGGGAGTGTCGGTTAACTACAACAACAACAACAACAACAAAAAAAGAAGAAGGAAAATGAAAGAAGAAGACGGTGAGAGCACAAACCTGATGGGTCTTCTAAGGAGATCAAAACAGAGCAAAATGAGCTGAGGGAGAGGGAGTGAGGGAGTGTCGGTCAACAACAACAACAACAAAAAAGAAGGAAAATGAAAGAAGAAGACGGTGAGAGCACAAACCTAATGGGTCTTCCAAGGAGATCAAAACAGAGCAAAATGAGCTAAGGGAGAGGGAGTGAGGGAGTGTCGGTTGGAGTGAGGGAGTGTCGGTGGGAGTGAGGGAGTGAGGACTGAGCTGAGGGAGGCGAGGGTGGCTGAAGAAATTACGGATTATCGGATTAGGGTTAGATTATAGGTGTATATATATATATTATATATATATAGGGTATTTTTGTAATTTAGGATACCAGATTTTTAAACGGGCTGGGTCTCAGGTTTTTTTGATAAAACCCGGACCCGCTTCAGGTTTTTTTTTAAACCTATACTCGACCCTATTCCTAATCGGGCTGGGTAAAACCCGGCCCATTAGGGTCGGACCGGGCCGGGTACCCGCAGATCTGGCAAAAATTGCCATCCCTAATACTGACTTAAATTTTTATATTTCGAAACCTTTCTTTTCCTATTTTATTTTGATTTTTTTGGGGGGTAATTTTAAAGGATAAATTCATGATTTTTTAATAAGAATTGACCATTCTTTTGGATAAGGATGCTTACAACTAGGATTGGGTCTTCCAAATTATCAATCTAATGATTAATTTTTGAAAAACAAATAATATATTTTAACAACAAGAGTTTTCACAATTATCTTATAGAATTCTTCTAATGTATGCATGACCATTGTGACATTTCAATCCAACATGATAAATAAGAGTTCAATTGACTTGTATTACTCTTCTCAAGGATCAATCAAAATAAATCAATTTTAATTCTATGCATTTATACCCACTTTGAAATGAAAATCAAATTTTCGTCTTAACTAGATCAAAATCTCAAAATTTCACCTAAAAAGTGAACACTTTGCCATTGAAATCTATAGGGTTGAAATTTGCTCTTAACAAGTGAAATAACATGTCCAGCATGCAAACCATTGGGCAATGCACATCTTGATGGTCAAGAATGAAAAATTAATAAATATAAATCAATTTAAGTATCAAATATATTAAAAAATTAAATGACACATCAGAGTTTGACCTCAATTGAATCTCAACCTAACCTCAAAAATCTTGAACATCTCCCTTTCTTAGTTCATTAAATGGTCAGGTTTCAAACCATGATTTGGATTGGTTTCGGTTAGGTTTTTTAAAAACCAATTTTTTTTTTCCTGATTTCAATCACAAGTAGATCAAATTGAACTTGTAAAGTTGTAATTTACAACTATGTGTTTTGTTGGCTTTAATTCCGTGCCAAATTTGATTGTAATTCTGTTCAATTTTTTATACCCTGTATTTCATGTGGGATTTATTTGTAAGGGTTGTGAGAGAGAGAGAGAGAGAGAGAGTGAAGACTTAAGACAAATTGAAGATTGAAGTGTTTTCATGGGTAACTCGCGAGTAAGCATCCTGCGAAATGATGCATGTGCCCTGCACATGACTAGAATGCAAAGAGTCAAGACAGGATGGAGACAGCTGTGTTTCTTGAATGTCTCGCAGGTAAGGCCTTCCCGCGAGATAGCTGCGAAACATTCTGTTTTACCAAACTGTAATTTTTGATACACGCTTTCTGTACCTACATTATATATACCCACATTACCCACAGATGTTGAGGAGTGCTTTTAATAGAAAACTCTAACCACAAACCTTAAGAGTTAGAGATTGTTATACCCACAATTCTCTACATAATTGCTTGTGGATTTTCCTCAACTCTTACCTTTCCATTTCCATACCATTGAGAGGTTGATAGCCTAAACACTTACCACACCCTTTCAGAGTGTTTAGTGAGGTTTTGGTGCAGCTAGGAAGTATTGGAAGAAACCAGGCTTTGGCGGATGCAATCGGGCGTATTGCGGGATCCGGAGAGCTAGACAAGACATGGTTCCGAGAAGATTTGTTGGAGTAGGAGCTTGGAGGGCTTAGGTGCATCGGGTAGATTAGGCTTGGAGGGTCTCTTGCTGACCTATGTTTCCCAATTGATTGTCTAGTGGATCGATTATTGCTTGGAGGGCGGCAGAGAGGTTTTATGCCAAGTACTTTGGTTTCCTCTTCGATAACACATCAGTTAGTTATCTTGTGTTTACATTCTTCTTCCCTACTCTTTTAGCTTTCATATTACTGCTGTGTTATATTGAATATGGCTTAGAGTAGTTTATTTGTTTATCTGCTCGCATTAACTCTATTCCGCACTTAGTATAAGTTAGAGTAAAATCTATCGAGCCGTAATTTTTAATTTAGAGGTCTAAACTGCTCTTGTGTTTTAACATATTTTCGACCTTTCAATTGGTATCAGAGTGGGTACACTTGCTGTGATTTTATTATCTGAGTGTGATCCTTGACCCTTTTGTGATGGATCGGTTACAATCACTTAATGCCCTACCATTCTTTGATGGGAGCAATTATGCCTTTTGGAAGGTCCGTATGAGGGCTTTCTTGTGTGCTATAGATGAGTCTGTATGGGATTCTGTCGAGAATGGGTATGTTAAACCCACGACAGCCAAGTCCGAATGGGACAAGGCAACTCTTGCATTGGCAAATGCAAACAGTAAAGCTATTAACGCTATATTCTATGGTGTGTTTATTGATGAGTTTCACAGGATATTGCATGTGGGGATTGCCAAGGAAGCTTGGACAATTATTGAGACTACCTATGAGGGTACCAACAAAGTTAAGGACATAAAGCTCCAGATGCTTACCACCAAATTTGAAGAGCTCAAGATGGGTGACGATGAGTCTTTTGATTCATTCTATGGGATGCTCAATGAAACTGTAATTGCTAAACTCAATCTCGAAGAGAAGATTAAGGATGCTAAGGTGGTGAGAAAGATTTTAAGGTCTTTACCGGAGAGCTTCTGAGCAAAAGTCACAGCTATAAAGGAAAGTAAAGATTTGGATGAGATCAAAATCCAAGAATTCATTGGATTTCTCCAAACATATGAGCTGGGACTGCCTTCTCATAAGTTGAGCAAATCTCTTGCTCTCAAAACCATCACCGAGAGAATGGATGATTCCTCTGAAGAAGATGATGTGGAGAGGGAGGTAGCATTCCTTGCAAAGAACTTTTGAAAATTTCTGAAGATGAAAAACAGTGGGAAACCATTCAACAAAGGAAAGTTTTCATCCTCCAAGGGTGATAGGAAGGAGTTTAAGAAGAAAGATGGGAAGGAGTTTCAATCCCTTCAAGGAATTGTGTGTTACGAATGCAATGGCCATGGGCATTTCAAGAAGGAGTGTCCTAACTACTTGAGAGGGAAGGGCAAAGTGTTTGCCACTACTCTTAGTGATTCTGACAGTTCAAATTCAGACACTGAAGGAGAATGTGATAGTGAGGGGAACTACTGAGCCTTCATGACAATTGCCTCTGTTGATTCAAAGAATGATTTGAGAAAATTGGTTGATGAACTTGGTGATCTTTCTGAGGATGAGGAAACTGAAGAATTGGAAGATGAAGACATGTGCCAAAATGAAGGGGAAATCAACCTACAAGAAGCATATGATTCTCAGCTGGAAGATTGTGGCAAATACACCAAAGTTACGAATCTTGCTATGAAAAAGATGAAAAAGGTTGAAGAAGAGCATAGGTGTATACTTGTGCAACACAAGGAAGCAAAGTGTGAAGTGGAAAGACTCAAGGGAGAGTTGGTTGAAGCTTACTCTAAAATTAATTTTCTTGAACTTGAAATTATTCAAGCTAATGTCAAGGTTGAGCGCATCTCCACCAAGAAACTTGACAATGTGCTGTCCTCTCAAAAATCTTCACATGATAAGACCGTTTAGGCTATATCGGAGAAGGAAGCTCTAGCAGCAAACCCAAGAAGGAAGTAAGGTTTGTTTCAGTCAAGAATGAAGAGAAACTCAAAGAAGTGCAGCTTGAGATTGAGACCCCTGCTGTAGTAAAGAAAACCATTGTTGCAAGACCAAAGGAAAGAGGGAAGTCATTACCTAAAAATCAAAGGGGGCCTCAAGTAAAGCATCTGTGTCATCATTGTGGCACACAAGGGAATACCAGGCCTAATTGTTTCAAGTTTCATGCACTCAAGAAGGCTGACTCTATGCGTGGCCAAGAAATTTCAAAGAGAAGACCAAAGGGAGATAGTGAAGGACATCTCATTGGAGACGTTATGGAGATGTTGAAGAACATATCACTGTGCCTTGCTAGCTTTAATTCCCAGGTTTGAAAGTTATGTTGGTTGTACCCCGCCATCTAAGGCTCTTACCCAAAACACTCATAAAGTGTGGGTGCAGAAGGGTACTTATGCATGATCACTTTCTATATCCATGTATTAATACTTCCAATGTTTAAGGTTATAGGTTCATGCATCATGACATGCATGATTCAATTTATGTTATTGCTTCCAGTTTATAGCATGTTTCTTTTTCAAGTTTTGCCCTGTACTTGTTGTTTGTTGATCTTACTTTACTTGTTCTGTTTTTGAGTGTGTTCAAAAATTCAAAAACTCATAAAAATTGAAAAATCTCCAAAAAGTTTGATCGATTGTGTTGTGTATATCACATGTGAGTTTGGCCTATTACCTTCGTACTAATGACGTAGTACATTTACGAGTTTAGCTTGTTATGTATGCACATATATCTTTATGAGAGAAATCTTGAAAACTATGTGTGATTTTTGTAAATAGATCTTCAAGCTTGTCATGAATGATTAGTCAATAGTCTTGATGGTCTTGATACTTGCATAGACTTATGTCTATATATCTTCTCACCTTTATTTTTTTTTTTAATGTTTTTGCTTAAAGAGCTCAACAAATGTAAATTTCAAAATGAAAAGAGATAATGAGCTGCAAAAACCATCGCATATACTAGTATTTGACTAGGAAAAAGGGAAAGCAAATTTTTAAATTGAAATATATGGTGCTCAAAAAGCCAAATGCTCACTCTCAATATTGAAATATCAAAAATTTCAAGCATCAATCTCAAAAAGAGATGTATTTGTTAAAAAAATAATCAAATGTTATGATTTGTGCAGAAGCCAAATGAAAAGCTTCTAAGATTTGTATTTATTTTCTTGTGGGAGGTCATATATGCTCATTTCTATAATTAAGATAGTCCACTTGACTTAGTACCAGTTGTGTATGACCTGATTGAATTGATCATTGAAGTTTCACTTTAGTCTAAGGATTATTCCACATTTGATACTCACCCATAACACACAAGTTTAGTTTAATTAATGCTTATCTCATTTGTGTGATTGTACATGTTCAAATGTGATGTGTATACTCAATTGCTTGCCGATCAAACCCAAAAAGATTTATGAGTATTTTATATGTTTTTGAAAGTGATTTTATATTTTCGTATTTTTAGTTTTTGTTTAAAATGCATTTTTGTGTTGTTCTTCAAAAACTTGTTCAGATGCATTTTCCCGAGAAGCTCGCGACTAAGAGCTTCCCGCGAAAATAGCTTAAGGGAATCTAAAAATCTCATTTTCATACAGAGAGTATCGCGACTGTCTCATGATTATTTAGCGACCAAGCACTTCCCGTGAAATGATTTTTAGGCAAAAACTGGAAAAACACAAGTTTCATACAAAGGCTATCGCGACTGTTTCATGACTAAAAGCTTCTCGCGAAAGCTTCTGTGCTTCAATGGTGTTTTTCACGACTGCCTAACCCGCGAAAAACGCGTGTCTTCAGTTTTATAAGGTTGATGTGATGGTTTTTTAAACACTCTCTATTTCCCCCGCACTACCTCTCTCGAACCTCTCTCAACCCAAAACTGTCTTTCAATCAAAACCCCCTCATTTTCAAGCTTATTTTCTACAAAATCAACTTCAAGGTATGTTTTCTTAAACATTCTTTTCATTTTTGTCTTAGATTATGCAGAAATTAACTTAGGTTTTTAAAATTGGGGATTTTTCGAACAATGGTTGGGTTCATGTTTTCTAAGCAAAATTTTTTCAAAGTTTCGATTGGGCTGAGTCCCGTTTGGTCTGTGTGTATCTGTGTTGGTCCCTTGTGGCATTTTACACTTGTATTGAGGCATTTTTCTATTTGTTCATGCATTTTCCATTCATGTAGTGCAGTGTTGCATGCCAAGTGTTTGTCAAAATGTTCAAGTGAAATTTTTGTGTTGAATTGGACTAAAATGAGTTCCAATGTTTGGGTGTATCCTTGATTGAACATGCTTGACATGTTTTGATAATTGGGTGTGTGTTTTACACACTTTGCCTAATTTTGTGCCTCACATTGCCATGCCATGCACCACCTAGGCACACGCCAAGCACACACCATGCATCACCTCATGCACACACATGCACACTAAATGCACACACATGCACAATTGCTTATTTCTTGCATTTTGCTAATGTTTACATGTTTTAGCACTTATAGCATGATGTTTTAACTTTGTTATGTTCTGTTTTAAGTTTTTATACTTATGTTTTGGACTAACTTGAATCTAATCAAGTTTGTGCTCTATTTTTTTGTTTGTGCACCTATTTCCTTTCTTTGTTCTCTGTGTACATGTGCAAATGTCTCCCACCAAGCATTCAGCGCCCAAGAAATCCTCTAAGCGTGCTCGCATGGATTCTGACAACTTCAAGTCTGTTAAAGCAAACATGGCCTATAATGACTACTACAAGCGAGCCACGATAATTATGGAAAGGGTTGTTAAATTGGATACCCTTAAAGGACACTTGCATACCTGAAGTGTTCAAGGAAAGGACATGGACGAAGTTGGTGAATCTGACTGGAGTTGTGTACTCGGAAATCATTAAAGAATTCTTCTTGAATGCTAGTGTGGAAGGAGATCATATAAACTACCGGGTGAGACATAAAGAATTTGTCATCACAAGGGAAAGCATACAAGAGTTCCTGGAAGTTCGTCCTCCTTCACAGCCAATCATTGTGCAGTATAATGACCGCTTAGAATCTATTGAGGAGATGGTAACGATTCTTGGTGGTACACTTAATAAGTCCTCCATGAACACAATTCCATTCAATTCGGAGATGAGGACTCTAGCTTATGTGATGATCCACAATCTATATCCGGTCACCAACTTGATGACATTGTCCGCTCCAAGGACAATCTTCTTGTACGATCTCTTCACTCACAAGGAGATTGATATTTGTGGACACATCTTCCACCTCTTGACCAAGAGCATTGAGAAACGGAACTCCATAACAATCATGCCTTTCCCCTCTCTCATTATAGGCCTCATTGCAAAGGTGAAGCTCAAACTTCTAAGTGGTCTCACCGTGGTACATAGAGATTACCCTATTGGTGCACACACGGTGACTCGTAGCATAGCTCACATTAAAGGATACAAAACCGGTGTGTCTTAAATACCGAGGGATCGTGTTGAAGAAGAGGGAGGAGATTGAGAGATTCACCACTACTCCAGAGAGTTCTACTCAGCCATCATCTTCAGCATCAACATGGGGACCCGATAGACTTGATCGCCTCTTTGCTAGGGTAGAGCAGATGTATACTATGTTAGACTCCCATGTGCAGCACACCACGAACCAATTTGCATACATCCAGGGTCAGATCATTGCATTATCTTCACAGATCAATTACATGTTATATAGTGTTTACAAACTTGATCGCACTTTACTTGCTTATGTACGTACAATGTATTCAACTTGTCATAGCCTTAATGAAAGTTTTATTTGTGTGCGAGTGTTTCTTGTTATGGGTATATACGTGCAAGTGCTTCACAGCTTCTAGATTAGGTGTAAGTGAGTTTTGCTATTGTTCTCAAACTCACGTTTAAATTTAAAGTCTATTTTAGGGGTTTTGTCACAGAATAGCCAAAGGGGGAGATTGTAAAGTTATAATTTACAACTATATGTTTTGTTGGCTTTAATTCCGTGCCAAATTTGATTGTAATTCTGTTCAATCTTTTGTACCCTGTATTTCATGTAGGATTTATTTGTAAGGGTTGTGTATAAGAGAGAGAGAGTGTGAAGACTCAAGGCAAATTGAAGACTGAAGTGTTTTCGCTGGTAGCTCACAAGTAAGCATCCCGCGAAGTGATGCATGTGCTCTACACATGACTGAAATGTGAAGAGTCATGACAAGATGGAGACAACTGTGTTTCGCGAGTGTCTCGCGGGTAAGGCTTTCCCGCGAAATACCTGCGAAATATTCTGTTTTGCCAAACTGTCATTTCTGATACATACTTTCTATACCTACACTATATATATTTACATTACCCACAGATGTTAAGGAGTACTTCTAAGAGAAAACTCTAGCCACAAACCTTGAGAGTTAGAGATTGTTATACCCACAATTCTCTACACAATTGCTTGTGGATTTTCCTCAACTCCTACCTCTCCATTTTCATACCATTGAGAGATTGATAGCCCAAACACTTACCACACCTTTTCAGAGTGTTCAGTGAGGTTTTGGTTCTGCTGGGAAGCATTGGAAGAAGCCAGGCTTTGGCGGATGCAATCGGGCATATTGCGAGATCCAGAGAGCTAGACAAGACATGGTTTCAAGAAGACTTGTTGGAGTAGAAGCTTGGAAGGCTTAGTTGCATCGGGTAGATTAGGCTTGGAGGGTCTCTTGCTAACCCATGTATCCCAATTGATTGTCTAGTGAATCGATTACCACTTGGAGGGCGGTGGAGAGGTTTTACGTCGAATACTTCAGTTTCCTCTTCGATAACACATCGACATGTTATCTTGTGTTTGCATTCTTCTTCCCTACTCTTTTAGCTTTCATATTACTGCTGTGTTATATTGAATATGACTTAGAGTAGTTTATTTGTTTATCCACTCGCATTTACTCTATTTCGTACTTAGTATAAGTTAGAGTAAAATTTATCAAGCCATAATTTTTAATTTGGGGGTCTAAACTGCTCTTGTGTTTTAACACATTTTGAGCTTTCAGAACCAAAACCGACCGAATAGTAAAGCCCAACCCATCAAACTAAGTAAAGATTAAACTAATTAACAAAAACTATTTTAACTAATTAACTAAAACAAACACATTCAAACTAAAAATAAAAAACCCTACCCCCACCCCCACACCCCCCCCCCCCCATTTTTCTCTATCAGTCGCCTCTCTCACTAAAAATATGTAGCCACCCCCATCACTTTCTTGATTTCACCCAAATCCATAGCCCAAACCCACACTGCCAGCCTCCAAAGAAGCTTGTACAGTACCCTTGATCTCCCCATGCCAACATTACTCTGGTAAGGCCAATTCTCTCTCTCTCTAGGTTTTGTTGTTTCTTTGAACCTCTCTCTCATTTTTATGTGATAAAACAGTTAGATTTTGGAAAAAATGAAAATCGAACTACATCAAACCAATGCAAACCAAACTTGTTCAAGATTCCAACAAGTGTAGTCGGTTTCAGTCCTAGGTTTTTAAAGATCGACTACTTTAGGTTCAGTCCAAAAACACCCCCTCAGGACCGACCGATTTCACCCCTAGAATTCCACAATGACCCATGATGATGGGAATTTCATCTGAGGTCAAATATGTTCAAGATTCCAAAAGACTCTAATAATGTGTTTTACTCAATTTGCATTATTTTAAAACAAACTTTTCAGTCTCTCGGATATATGGAAGGCGAATGGACTCCCCCAAGAAAATATAATTTAAGTATTTTTAAGGAAGATGATGAATTGGTCTCCCTTCTACAATAATTATATTATTTCTTGTCTCTTTCAAAGATTAAGACTCTAAAAATAGGTGGACTTTCTTCTAGTTTTAGAGGTGGCCTTAGTCTTAGCGAAACTCCCAACCCCCCTTTCTTGATTGTTTTCCTGTAGAGTTATCGTAAAATTGATTGATTGATTTTTCCTTATTTGTTGGATGATTGATTTATTGTTCTTATGTCTAGCTACCAACCTAATGATGGTCTTTCGCTGACAAAAGGACTATATAAGAAGCTTTTGGCAGTAGTTAAAAGTCTCTGAATTTACATTATCTTCTGAGAAAAAATTGAATCCTTCTCTTTCTCTAGTCTCTATATATGTCTACCTTTGAGAAAATCTTATATTTACTTTGGGTTATCTTTATCCTAGCATGGGCAGCATTTGGCAGTTTTATTATCTGGCTAGTTGTGACTGATGCAGATGATACATCCTAATCCAGATAGCAAGAGAGAAGAGATTTGTATTACTTCTGTTGCTGGCCTTCTTTTTGGTGGTATGACTGTCGTGCCTTTTGTTAAACTTCTCATCGAAGTGTTGTTGCAACGTTGGAAGTCTGTACCTTCACCACTGCCACGCAGAGCCAACTTAGCCAAGGTTTCACCTTTGCCAACCTAAATGACCAAGAATGCTTGATCAATGGTGTTAAAAGTCTGTAATTATTATTTGCCATGATTTTGAAATGGACACTATGTAAATATTTTGTTTGAATAATGATTTAGAATTGCGATTATGTAAACACTTAGTTCAGGCCAGGGAACATATATGTCAATAGTATTATGATATCTACTTTTTTAGCAAGTTTATCTACATTAGAGATGAGCAGATTCTATAGTTCTTCTGCACGTTTCTTATTCTAGCTACATTAGTTATACAGAATTTATTATTATTATTATTATTATTATTATTTTAATCACATGAAATTATTGCAATGGTGTTCTTGGGATAATTTACTATCATACCTCAGATAATCGTGTCTTTATGAGTTGCATAAATAATTTACAGTAATTTTAATGAAGCATGTGCAAATTTGACAGGGCTGTAACTTTATTTTTGGTGGTGTTTTGATGGGTAATTATTGAGTATTCAATAATTTTCCGTTTTAATTGACAAAGATTCAAATTCAAATTGCGGAACTTATATCATGGAATTGAGTGCAATATCAATTTTTATATATTGAGAAGATTAGCTGCCAATTTTTCCCCCCTTATTGTTGCAAAAACTATTTAAACAACTTTCTAACCCCCAAAAAAAAAAAAAAATTATAAATAAGTATAGGTTGAAATTTTATCATTTTTATATAATTAAAAAAAGAAAGATATTTTAGCATCTTAATTTTTAGGATCTAATTCTCTTTTTGGTTAAAATATAAGACATTGAAGGAGAGAGGGTGGCGTCTCCTATAGTGCTGTATATGGGCCAAACACAAGGGTGTTTTAAACCTTAAGCTTAGGTTTATCAACTCTAGCTGTTGGTGAAACTTTTAAGTTTTAACCCAAACACTTATGGCAAGGAATTCAAGCTTATACCACCTCACTAATAGGTTTTGGTGGGATCTAATTCACTAGTTCATTTTACTACAACTTGTATACACAAGTTATAAATAACGAATAATAAACATCATGACTTTCAGCATATATATTTATAATCTCACTTTCAGCATTTTTAAAAAGGGGTAATTCGTTGAAAACTAAGAAAACCGTCACATGAACAAATCCTATCATATCTTCAAATAAATAAATAAATAAATATATAAAATACCTGCCGTAGTTCATATCATCCGTGTCAAAGTTTAATGACAAAAATATAAGACAAAGTATTGCCGTTAAGTTCTACTACCTATGGGCCAAGTACGTCAGTAGGACAAGGTTGTGGCTTTTCAAAATATGAAAGCAATTGCTTAGAGCCCGTTTGATTTGTCAACTGAAAACACAGTGTTCAGTGTTTAAACATTGAACACTAGTGTCCAAAATTTGAAACAATATGTTTGGTGATAGAGTTTAAAATAAGGCTGTTTGGAAATGGTTGCTGAAAAATCCATGTTTGAAATATATTTTTTGAGTAGTGCTCAGGTGTGATTTTAAACACTGAACAAACATTTCTGATGGCACAACGGTAATAAAAATTGAATTCAGTTTTCACTGTGCCCGGACCCACTGATCAGCTTTTTTCTAATGTTTGTCTCCTCTCCTCTCTACTCTCATCTCTTCAGTCTTCACGCCCCAAAGAATATCATCAGTCTTCACGCCCCAAAGAATATCATCTCATCTCTCCTCTCCTCTCTACTCTCATCTCTACAAAGTATATCACAGTCCGAACTCCATTACTCCTCTCACCCACCTCCATTACTGCTTTGACCCAGCGGCATTCCACCTCACCCCTCACGGATCCGGCGCCATTACTCCTAACAGTAGCTTCATAAACACGTCAAAATCCCACACACACATCATTTGGAAGAAACCCCTATGAATCACAGTAATCCATTTCTCCCAATTAATTCCTCACCAACGAAGCTCTGTTGCTAAGGAAAAGGCAAACTCACACAATCTGAAGGGGTCAGTCAGGTAAAGGTTTTTAATTTTGTTAATTACTTGTTTCAGCTTTCTTTCACATCCCAATCAAGTTCAGATCATTTCACATTAATTCATGCTAGGGCTTCTTTTAATCCCATATATTCTTTCAGATGGACGCCTCACTCCCTTCCTCATCCACCTCTCTCGTGCATTACAGAGCATCTGCTTCCTCCTCTGCTTCCTCTTCTGACCGTGTTCCCTTACTGGTACGTCTGTGTAATATATAGTGAATCATGCTTCTAAGTTCTGTTTTAATCTTGTACGTAGTCGATTGAAAAAATCTCTTCATTTTGTGGCTTGCTGATGTATGCTTGTTCTGCGTTATGGTTTAATGTTTTCGTTGAAGTAGAAAGGGAGTATGTATAAACGGTCGTGTGAGAGAGAGACTTCAACTATTATATAGGGTTCCCATCCCCTGCAAATGTCTCCAAACATTTTAAAATCCAGTACATGAAAATAACTTATACAATACACTGTTGGTCTATTTAGTTGCCAAAAAGTGGAAGGAGGGGAAAGAAAGTTTGGATTCCTAAAACTACCATTTTAATCCCAGATAGCTACAAGCTCCCTCAGGAAATAAATGAAGCATAAGTCAAATATGGGTAATCACAAACTGTGAAAAAAACCTGCATATACAAAAAATTAAGTGAGAACTTCTTAAATGGTAGTTCTATTCTTAAATTAAGTTATTATCAAAATTTTCTTTTCTTGAAATTATAAGTGCATGAAAAAATGAATGTGGTAATTCACAACTAAGATTTCTGTTGGCCTGCTTGAACTTGGTGTTGCTAATGCTGTTAACCTCTTTGGAGGTTCTTGTTGTTTTAAGTGTAATATTATCCTGACTGTGTGTTGACTCTCTTGTTGTTTTGAGTTTGGCCTTTTGACTGGACTGTGTGTTGTTGTTGATGGTAGTTCCAACTTCTCAGATTTACATACAATCTTTGAAGCTTCACTTCTGTGTATGATAATTGAAAAATAGTATTGTGCATTCCTTGAAAAGATTCAAAGTAGTATAATTGCTTCTTTATGTCATGAACCAAAAAGGCTTCAGCTTTGGTTTGATACATTAACCTTTCAACATATATTCAACTATAAATTTATAATATGCTCCTATGCCTTCATAAATATACAATGCCACTACAAGTTGAGCTAAAACTGATGTGTATAGAATGTGTATCTTTGTATTTTTCCTTTATATGGGGTGAATTTTCTCTTATATGCCTGCTGCTTAGGTCTAATAGTAAGTTAAAGATTTTAAATCCATATCATAGAAGACCATTTTACGAGTCTATGTAAGTATACCAACATGTATTTAGATGGATGATGCCGAGGATAAGAAGTGGCCTGAAGCAGTTGAGAGACATTTTATTGATATCTTGTTAGAAGAGGATGCTAAAGGGAATATGCCCCAAGGCCAATTCAAGTCTGGAACTTGGACAACAGTTGTCAATGAGTTTAACAAGCGTGCGTCTAAAAGTTACACCAAGGCACAACTTACACAAAAATATCAACGACTGAAACAGAGACACCGCACATTCTCCCAGCTCATCGCACGTACAGGAATGGGATGGGACCCCATTTCAAATACGGTGACGGCCAGTGACGATGCTTGGGCTACTGCATTTGTGGTAAGTCCTTAAAGCTGACTTAAATATCAAAAATATTAGGTTTATTGGCTTATGAGTGTATTAATAATAGTGGCTTTAAATAGTTGTTTTGTAGCATTTTCCCATGATGATACTTTTAGGAATGGAATAAAATCTGACTTATATATGGGGTTTACTGTGGGTTTAATGGGGTTTAATGTGACTTATAAATTCTGACTTATATCTTTGACTTATATTATTTTATTTATATTATTCATCTGTGAAATTACTCAATGTCTACAATTTCCTAAAAAACCTTTTTGGCTTTCTGAAATTTGGAATAAAGAGTGTTGTTATACGGTTATTATAAATTAGCCATCTACTTTGTATTGGGTTTTATATCAATAAAACATCTAACCCAATATATATGGTTGTTAATAGGTCAATCATAGATTCAAGGAGTTCAAGAGAAAGGGGATGAGACACTATGAGCTATTGGGCACTCTTTTCAATTCAAACACAGCCACGGGTTTCCTCCAAATGTCATCTGCCCAACCAGCTCCCAATAGTGATGAAGAGAGAGAACTTGATGCAGCCTTTCTATCTAAGAGGGTACATGTCAATGTCAGCATCGATGGTTTGGATGACGTGGAGGAGTTGCCCACACCGAGTGAAGCCCAAAGCCGGAGGCAAGCTGAAAAGCGGCCAGCTGAACCGTCTCATTCAAGTGGAAAAAGGAAGAAAGGGCACTCCCTTGAATCCATGACTGAGGCAATATGGGGTTTTACTGACATGAGGAATCGTCGGGGGAAAAAGTCCATCGACACTGGAGACTCTACTGTGGGGGCTGACCCTGAGTCAATTACAGCAGCTGTAACTCTTCTGAACCAGCACACCGATGTCGATCATGTCACGTATTGCAAGGTCGTGCAGGAGCTTCATAACGCCAAGAGTAGAGCTGCTTTTTTTGCCATGACGGTTGATAGAAGAAGGGCCTGGATTGAGTTTATTGGGGGTGGATTGCAGTAGTGGTGGTTGTGGTTGATAGTCTAGGAAGTTAACTGATGATGTGCGCCGTGTAGACAGCCTAGGAAGTTAATTAGTACTCTTAGTTTGGTTTAATGTGAATACGCAAAGTTTGTATTATGTTAATACTATGAACAATGTTTGCATTATGCCTTCCTTTATTATGTTAACCTCCTTGGGACATGTATGGTATTTATGTAAGAAATATGTTTTGTGGTTGTCATGTCTTCTATGAATTTCTAACTTTGGTGACATATATATATATATATATTTAAAAAGTAAGCTGCTGCATTCCATTTTGCAAATTTCTTTTTTGTGTCACATATCTGCTTCAGACGTTGTTAGCTATTTTAAGAATGTAGTATTTTATTGAGCATACAAGTGACATTGGCTGGAATGAGTATTTGGCTTATCCTTTCTCTTTTGTTAGTTATTTGTAGTTTTGGTGGAATTAGTTTGAAAGTAGCACATGAATTGTCTGCAAATTTTGTATACAACTTTGGCTAATAAAAGGATTGTAATTTCTATGAAATCCGCAGGTATGAGAGAGCCACGTCTGTTATAATTGATCCAGGTCTATATAGCTTGCATAAATCAGGTGCATTTTGGGTCTCAAAGCAAAGGAGTGTACCATCTGCATATACGGTATTTACAGGTGAGGATTTTTGTTTATTGCCTCTCATTACTAAATCTTCATGCCTCCACAACCAGCTTTAGCTTTCAGGTATTTCTTTTTATAAATCTTTGTCTCATTCTTTGTTAATTATGATTTGATTTTGCTGGAAGTATCAGTTTCTTCGTTGAAAAATTTTAGATTAAGTCTCCCTTTTTCTGCTTTATATAAGCTCTATTAATTTTGTTTCTTGCTACTGGTTTTTTGTTTGTGTTGCAAAAATATCAACTTCTTAATTAGAGGTTAGAGTGTGTTCTTTCTCTTCTTCACTAATAATAATGGAACTACTATGGAAGTGGGGTTGGGTTTGGATCCTTCCAGCCTATCCTTATTGATCTTATAAAACCAAAAAAAGATAGATGCATTTGCTTGCATTCACTTCTATTATTTTGTGAACATTGTAACAAGTTAAGAAATTGAGCTAACATTGTCTCTGGGTGTGTATTTGAGCTTTGACCTGCTTTTGTAGGCTTTGAAAGGCTCTGTCTTTTTTTTTTTTTTATTAATTTTTTTTCCTGTTTGGGTTTAGATCAAATGTCTTTTCTTAGAATATTTAAACACGTTAAATAGTATATTTGATGTACTTTTACTCCAATAATAATTGAACAGGAACAAGTAGAGTATATAATTGCAGTTTTTCCTTCTCTTAACTAGAGCTTTTGAACTCATTTTGGAGGGCTTTTTTTTCCTCAGAAATCAAAAACTGCATAATTTGTGGAAATCTACAAGGAGAGGTACTATATGTAGCCTTAGCTCTTGTTTACTGCTCTAGGGCACTTCAATTCATAGGAAATGATTTATTTTCTAGTAATTAGAAGGATGTACTGAAGTTTGCTTTCAGACCACTGTTCACAGATGTTCACTAATTTCTTATTCTTTTCCTTTCTTCTGCTTTGCATGCATTTCTGGGTGAATAATAGCTTCCATTTGATTTGAATCTGTCTTTAATTTTTTGTAGTTATTTCAATTTCTTCTTTTTGTTCTTCCTTTTTCTATTTGATAAATTTTTCTGGTTAGTTTCTCATCAACAAAATAATAATAATACTAATTGTGGTCTGTCATAATGTCATTCTGAGGAATTAATCAGAGTTATAAAATTATGAACTCTAATATGTCTATTATCTTGTGAGTATATTTGTCATGCCTTACCCATGAGGTTGTTGGTCTTGTTTAAAAATGACCACTGCATGCCAGTTCACTTCACGGAAGCTTTACTCCATCACAGTCCAATGATTCTACACAAAAACCACTTGTCATAATCAATAGCATCCCACCCAACCTCTCCCAACTATCTCAACAGCAGAGACCAGACCAGGAATAGGATCCAGTTAGCCTTTTGACAATGAAAGGTTGATTTCTGCACAAATCCCAGCCATGCTTTGCTTCGTAAGATGAAAGGTCTATTACAACATTTCCTTACTCGGAAAGAAATGCTAGAAGGCCTGTAATAAAATCCACACAGACAGTATTTATGGTATTTTCAATATTTATGGTATTTTAAAACTTATTTAAGAAGAAAAAAGAGCCATGTATATTGTAGTCAACCATTTATGTTGTAATCACTATTGAGGTAGTGACAATATATATACATCATGTCCATCTCCCATGTAGTACATTGATTTCAACATTAATTCTTTGCAACTTAGTAGATTCATCATCCGGTTCCATCAAATTAGCAATTCGGCCTACTTGGTCCATTTCAGTCCATTTGGTACATTTCAGTCCACTTCAGTCTATTCAGTCCACTGGTTACACTTCGGTCTATTACGGTCCATTTCAGTCTATTTAGTCCATTAGGCATAATTCAGTCCAACGGGTATGTTTCAGTCCATTTTCAATACCACGAAGCTACATGCTCTAAAAGCAGTTTAATGATATTTTCCACGCACTCTCACAATCGGCTTTTCTTCTTGAGTTTTTGAAAAGGAATTAATGAATGTGAGTCAAATTATGAGCAATAATGAAGGTACGTAATTATTTTTAGGAATATGAAAGTTAGTAATGAATGAGAATTGAATTGATGGCATAGGACAGGGTAAATGCCAACATCGTGGGTAAAAGCTAGTGAACATACCATAGGACAGGGTACCTTACTTGGCTGCACGTGCATGATTGGTCCGAAAACTTCAAAATGTACATTAATGACCACTTGGCAAATAAAACCCTACAAATAAAAAAGAGAGTGGCAGCAATTCAATATGAGTGAAAGTCATAGCTAAATATTAGATTGGTATATTTTCAGCTCATATTGATCCATTCAATATTTCACTTTGAGATTCTTTCACCCATGTAAAACGCAAGGGCAATGCAGTAGCTGATAAATTAACTAAATTAGCAAAGATCTTTCTCGAACCTTCAATTTTGGTTAGAAGACATCCATTTTGGTTACAAAAAATCATTACATTTTATGCTTTTTAATAGGTTAAGGAGGAAGTCAGGTGAACTCATACTTAATCTTGTCTATAGTAACTTGTCAATTGTATCCATAGAGTATTCCATGTATAGTAGTCAATTACTGCGGAGGCTCATTCAACTAATTAAGCCATAACAAACTAATGGAATCCATTTACTTTTTTGAAAAGGTAATACTATTTTGTTCATATGTTGTATTTGAGTATAAGCCAATAATAATAATAATAATAATAATAATAATATCATTTTGAAGAAAATGTATTAAATGAAATCATTTTAAATTTTTGAAATTTAAAAAAAAATAAACCAAAGATAATATGTAAAATTATCAATGTCATAATAATCTCTTACAAATATTTCTTTGCTATTCCTTAAATTAGGTCTTCTTGTGTTTGACAAACCATATTTGTCTTGAAGTCATAAAGGTTTAATATTGTTTGGATTATATGGTGAGATGAATTTATCAAACACTTGCCTCCAAGGTTGGCCACATATCCACTTGATGGACTTACATATTTTTGCCATTAGAAAGGGGTTAACTCACAATTTTTATTTTATTAAAATATTAACATCATTAAAAGAAAAGGGAAAAAAAAAAAAATCATAGTGTACTCTACGAAGTAAAGCAATTTGTTCAATGTTTACTAAGTCCAGAATGTAGAATTAGCGAAGGCGCCTACATTTTTTTAGGCTGCAAGGTTCATGTGATTGTAGGATCTATCATAAAAAATCCCTTGAGAAGCAGGTTTCTATACATACAGCAATATAGATATATATATACATAAAGCAATATATATATATATATGTGTACTTCTTTATAGTGGCTGATGTGAACTTAATGGCTGCCCACAGGTGTGATTCAGTTATGACCAACACCGATTCAGATCGTGATTCAGGCATGGCTGAGTCCGATTCAGATGAGTACGATAGTGAGGTGGAGCTCGAGATTGCCACAGCCTACGTTCAGCTGTGTATAGAGTACGTGTAAAAGTACTACATGAAGCGACCTATGTGCACTAGTATCCTGAGTGGGAGGTCATATGTGATTGAAGTATTAGAAGGAAATCCGCAAGTGTGTTATGACATATTCCGCATGGACAAGACCATTTTTAGACACTTGTGTAATGAGTTGAAGCGGTTGCACCTATTAGAGGAGGACACTGGTTGGGTTTCAGTTGAGGAGTCCATTGGGACAGTTCTATTTATCGTCGGACACAACGCTGACTACCGGGTAGCTGCCAACCGCTTCCAACATTCTCTCGAGACCATTCAAAGGCGGTTTCGGCATACCTTGCGTGCTATCCATGCTTTGGGATGTATCATCATCCAGCCTGACGTTGATGCAGCTGAGCTCCCTCAATCACTTCGAGGGAATGGGAAATATTATCCATGGTTTGAGGTATGCTTTGATTTTTCTTTTTTTGGTGCTATCCATGCTTACTTATTCACACTATATTGCACATAAGTGTAATTTATTAATTAAAGCTACCTATTTTTTTTACAGAAATGTGTGGGGGCTATCGATGAGACGCACATAAGTGCTTCTACCCCATCTGGTAGGACCACCGCATTTAGAGATAGACGGAGTGATATCACCCAAAACGTGATGTGTGTATGCAACTTTGACATGCGGTTTACGTATGTGCATACGGGATGGGAAGGGAGTGCAAATGATTCACGAGTCATGCAGGACGCACTTGGACATGCCGAGTATGAGTTCCCTTGGCCGCCTAAAGGTAAAAAAAAAGAAAAAAAAAAATTTACCGCATTTGGTTTTCGATTTGGTCATTGTTGCATCTGACTTCGCATTTCCAAAGTATTTTGTAGCATATTACAGATGTGAAAAACTATTCAAGATGGGATTATGGAGTAGCAGGATGAAATTCTTGTCTATGATAATTCTCAAAAAGGGTGTGAATTTTTGTGGGTTGTGTGGTTTATATGTCATATTTTTTTAAATCTCATGTCACATATTTTATTCATGAATGTCTTTTAATGGGTTTGTTTAAATTTGGATATTTACGTTAGATCACTTTTAGAAATCCAAACTGAGGTCAATGAGTTTGTAACTACTTTATATTTTGTCCTTTCTGTAAAAAAAATAAATAATAAAAAAAAAAAAAGCTTCTATACACTGCACTTGATTGGTAGCTAGATAATTTCATTATATCTAAACTAATTCACTCAATACATGAACTGTGTGATTCATATTTAGCACTCTATATCATGGAAAAAAGGCCGTGTAAAAGTTTGTCATCTCACTAGGGAAAGTTGCTTTCATGGAGTAGTAAGTTAAAGTCAGTCATTGCATGGTCACTCATTGTTTAAGCTGACATCAAAAAACTGTAGTGCATGCTTCGTATACATACATGTATAGATACACTTTGGTAGTAAGGAACTAGCAAGAATAGTTGTGTTGGGTAACATTAATTGGCAATGGTTATCACTCGTATTGCAGGATCGTACTACCTCGTTGACTCGGGGTACGCAATAGGCAGTGCATTCCTCCCCCACACAAGTCCACACACTACCATGCCCAAGAGTTTCGGGGTACAAACCGACAGCCTAGTACCCCACAAGAGTTGTTTAATTATAGGCATTCCTCATTGCGGATGGTGATTGAACAATGCTTTGGCGTCTTGAAGGCGAGGTTCCCGATCTTGACTGGAATGCACTCCTTCTCTATCTCTAGACAACGGGTGATTATGACTGCTTGCTGTGCATTGCACAACTTTATTCGCATGTATAACCGGCCAGATGAAATGTTCCATGTGTGGGAAGGATCATTTGTGCGTAACAGCGACGCAAACCTAGCAGGAGCTGCACGCGTAGGCAGTGGGGGCACTGAAGAAGCTTTTAATTCTCCGGCACAACGAGCAATGTCGGAGTATCGTGATGTGATAACTGCTGCTATGTGGGCAGATTACATTGTTCAATGATTGAGCTTTTTGGGCATTATTTTATTAAAATGTGGATGACATGGAACTTTGTATAAGTCTAGATGAAGATTACTGTGTTTTGTTGTTGTTATAGGTTTGTATAACGGGGTAGTGAGCCTCTTTAATTTGGACTGCAGTGGCTCTTACTGTTGTTTTTGGTGAACTTAATGGCTGCCCATGAAGCTGGATTGTCAACATATATTAGTCACTTTTTGAATGGCTTTCACACAATTACACTACTCTCCCTCTTTTTGAAAAGCTAGATTCTATTTTGTCCCAAATACATATATCCTTTATAGGATTTTAGTGATAATACTTGTTACATTTGTTTATGTTCAAAGAAAATTTAAAAAAAAAAAAATCCTACTTAATTATGATCAATATTGTTGTCACAAAAAAATTGAGTACATTATTATCAATTAAAAAAATTGTTTGCAAAAAATTAATTAGTTATTTTGCATCATCACCAAAAGTAAGAAGAATGATTTTCAAATGAAAAGATAAAATATCAAATAATAGAAACTTAAAAACAAATATTATTTAATTGATATTTAAACATAAGAAATACCTCACTTATATTAATTGACTTAGGTGAATATTGAGCCAGTTCTGCTAATAAGAGGGGAGGGCTGCTTAATTGGTTTGCTGAGGGTTGCAAAGGGACTGGTGTGTTTTGTGTGTGTATGTGAAAATGTATTATGCCTGATATGAAGAGTTTTGGTCTTTTTACCTAAATTAAACATTTAGTTAACTAAATACATGCTTTGTGTTTATGACATCTTTTTCGTTTTTCTCCTTTTTGCAGGTATCACTACTCCATGAATCAAAGTTAATGCTTTGTTGGCTCTCTTTTCTGGTTACTATAAAAATATGATTAGTTGTTGTCAACGTGGTTGGAGAGAGGATGGGTAGCCTTGGATCAACAGATAATAATGGATTATTATTATTAATAAGAACTTCTTGGGTTAAACTGTTCTTTAATATGATAGTAATGTACTGTTCTTTAATTTCTATGAATTAAACTTATTTATTATACTAAAGAATATATTGCGGGCTTAGTTACATTTTTTTTCATTCCTTCGGATATCTCAACATCATCATTTGCGGGTACGACAGAGAAGCTAAGCATAAGTGGATATAGAGGCAATATCCTGACAATGAACGGCCTATATTCAAGTATATATACTTACTATCATTAATAATAACTTTGTCAAATAATTACTATCATCAATAGAAGAGAATTGTAACTTACAATTCTCCTATGTTCCAATAAATTATCAGTACTATAAAAGTATCATTAAGCCAATAACATACTATTGTAAGAATCAAGAGTCAGCCCGATACATATTGTATACACTAGCAAAATGGATGACTCAAGATTGTCTAAAAATATTACACAGTGCATCAAGTTCAAAAGGAGTTAGTAGTACATAATAAGATAATATGATTACATAGTAGGAATTAACACATCATCATAACAGTTTGGTTTACAACATCGTCATAGTTAGCAGTAGTACAAGCGCGGTGAAAAACAAACACCAAGCAATGAACCTAATCTTCACCATTTTCTTTGGTTGGTCTGAGGGGTGGACCTTGTCATGTATGACCCTCAATTCCTCTCGCAATACACATAGCTCTTCTTGTAGTTACTAGAAATCCTCCGTATATGACAATGGCGTCTTCAAGGGAATACACCATTGAAAAAACCGACATGTGTCCTTTGGGCAACATTGGAAAAGCCTGTACCGGTTCTCATTTCGCTTATCCGAAATCTTCACACTTGCTTTCAAGCCACAAAAACAGTTGCAATTTCGAAACCAAAGGCCATTGTCAATATCGTCATGCATTGTGTCTGACATCTGCAAGAAGAAGCCACAAGCCTACTCACTTACACATTACAAAACGTAATCAACACTATTAAACAACCATTTGAACATGCTATCCATTCGTGCAACAAACACAATAGTAACATATCCAAGCAGCCCAATTGAGGAATCCATGTCGTTACTACTGATTAGCCCGATTTTTTTTTGTTACTTAATAAACATTGTAGCTAAGACCTAATTGAACCCATTCTACATTTTAGCACCTTATATATATATATATATATATATATATATATAGACAACGCAATCACAGGAAGGTTAATTTTTTTTTTCCCTAATCAACAACATTATCATTCAACAAGCGAAACAAAGGCTGTCAGCTTTATAAGCATCAGCAACCACTGCTGGGATACAATACATATTGAAACAACATGCTCCACAACGTCTAAATGCAAACTTTGCAGCCACATGGGCAGCAGTATTGCAACATCTCCTAACACAACTAAACTTACAATTCAGAAACAGTTTACGCAAATCAAGTATATTACTAATAGTAGTAGCAATGGACCAATCAGGCTGCATTGCCTGTGTGGTTAGGGAATGAAAACAGTACTTAGCATCAGCTCACAAGAAGGTTATTCAAAGAGATTCCCTTATTATACACACCTGACTCGGGAATGTGGGGGCAACTAAGAATTAAGATGGATATAATTACTCTAATACTTTGGTAAACAGAAGCTATTATGGCTACAAACTTTCAAAATTTTTTCTAGCACAACCACTGTTCACAAAACCCAAACAGAGAAAATCGACAGTACTCAAATCTACAAATCAGCCTCAGAGAGACATCATATCAAGTTGAACGTGTATACTATATTAAGTGAAAAACCAAAAACAGTAGATTTTGTGCATTATTCATTTATTCTATATGCAGGTATTAGCCAAACATTGAGAGTACCAATTACCAACAATAAAAAGCTACAATCTTGATACATTATAATGAGGAAATCAACATTGGCAATAAATAAAAACAGGTTGTTTTGTATATGACAAAGTAAGGAGAAATGAACCATGAGGTAAAATCCGTGCGAAAAGTAGATGTTGTGCATCTTTGTATGTGCAGCCATCGCTAAGCAGTATTCTATATGTTGAGCATTAGCTAAACAAAAGAACACTAGATGCTGAGCATTATTCTATATGCAGCGAACAGCCAAACAAGGAGTCCTAACTATAAAAAGCTACAATTAACATGAAGTTTTGAATACAGCATATGACATAAAGAATCAAAACAATTAACACACAGAGAGCTATAAAGGAAAACCAACCAAACGGGCTCCAAACCTCACAAAACCTTTGTTTTGCTCACTATAATTGAGGAACACATTATATCCATCATATCCAAATTGAATTCAACATAATTCAGTAAAACCTGTCACAAATTCATAAGTAATTAAACTACACCCAATCAACTAAAACTAACAGTACAAATTCACAAATGAAACTAATAATCAGCTACGGAGAATTTCATATTAGCTTAAAAATCACACTCAAAAGACCCTCAAATTTCAAACAGCAAGCAAGTAACATTGGAGTTTGGTTGCTGTGAAGCCCTAGGAAAAACCACAACAAATTATTAATATATAGAGTTCTCAGATTTGTTAGAATTTCTTTTGTTTAATCTTCCGACGCTTTCTCGGCAACCAAACAGAGTGTTAAGAAAAATGGAAAATCGGTTGGGTTGTAAATCAAAAATTGTTTCAACAGCAAAAGATTTTGAGAAAACCCTTCTACATTTTGAGAATGTATGGCGTGTATATTTGGATTGTAAATCAACTATTCTCTCAACAGCAAACAAAGAACTGGAAAAATGGGTTTTCCCGATTGGTGAGGAAAAACAAGAAAAAAAAACAAAAAACAAAAAACACAAACAAGTGAGACATCTGAGTGAAGAAGGAAATGTTCACTCTTTAGACAAAAACCCATTGACCAGCAAGGTGAAAGTGAGATTCGAACCTGGATCTTCGAGTGATGGGTCGGCGACGACAAAAGCTCGATCTCGGGCTCGATCTTGGAATGTTGACGGTGGAGATGAGATACGACGACCGTGAAGCCCAACCGTGGATCTTCTTTGGCGTCAATGGAGATGAGGACGGCGTGGGTTTGGCTTTTTGGTTTTCTGCTCTAAGGGAAGACTGAAGAGAAAGGGATAAAGACGGAAAGAAATGGGATAAAGAAGGGATAAAAAAGGGATTACAAAATTGTTATTTAATACGGGTCAGCTTTTTTTATCAAACAAAACATACATACCAAACACACATTTTACATTTTTTGAACACTGAAAAATATTGTTTAAACTATGATATCAAACACATTTTTTTGTTTTATTCACACTAAAAACACTTTGTTCAACAACACTTCTTAAACCACAATTTTCACATATTTTTAAACAACAATTTTTGAAAACTATAACCAAACGGGCCCTTAAGCTTTGTCATGTTATTTTTGGAATTTGGATTGCTTCTAAGAAGTCCCAAAGAAAGTTCAAGTTTTAATCATAAAAATTATGTGAAGTTGGAATATCATTTGATTTAATAGGCCGGATAACACATCATCATTCAGCTTTATATATATACTAGTATTATTTTCGTGTGATGTACGGCTTGATGAAGATTCATATATAAGTTAATTTTTTTAAATAATTAAAACTAAATTATTAAATAAATAGTAATAATAAATTATAAAATAAGTCAATAATTTTAATAAAAAATTACTATAAATTCTAATTTTTTGGAGTTTAGACTTTAAACTTTATTTGTGTTTATCTATTTTTATATTTTAAAATTATCTTAGTACTTTGTGTTAATTTCTTAATATGAGATGTGATATGAGTTTGATCATTGCTATTTAGATTATGTTTAATCTATGCCCTAGTCAACACAAACAATAATAAACAAAATAGTTCCTCCATACTGATTTTTCCTAGCAATTGTCTAATTAAAAATTTCAATGCACTCACAAATTAGATACAATAACCAAAACCCAAAATCAAAACATACACAAAAGAGTTCAAAATTTGAAAATGTAAAAAAAAAAAAAAAAAAAAAAAAAAAAAAAAAAAAAAAAAACCTACTATAAGGGGCTAAGATGGGAACCCAGGCCCAACAGGAATAGGTGTGGGCTAAAGCTCCTATCTGATGCAATTTATTTGTAGATGTGGATTGTTAAGGTCAAGCCTTAATAGCCTTAATTGGTGAATTTGGAGGAAAAGCAATACATAAAACAAAAGTGAAGAAGTTAATCATGGGAAGAACAAGTCATATTACTCAAACTCTTTCCTTGAGCATGTTCGAGGAACAAATATTTCTTATGGTAGTTAGTTTTTTAGGTTACACAATTTCCTATCCTTTTCTCTCCTTTCTCTTTGTTTTCTTTTTCCTTTTTCGATCCACTTCTAGGAGGATCTTTCCTACCATATATAGCTTCTTGGATCGCATCCTTGCCTTAAACTTGGAGGGTTGTTGATCCTTTCAGAGATAATTCTCCCATCATTGCTTTTCTAGTGATGGCAAAGTAGGATACAGGGTATGGTGACACTGTTCAGGGGTCATTTTGCCATTAATGCAACTGGCTGAGTTGGTGCAATGCATTAAATGTAGAGGTGATGGGTGCTTTACCTGGAAGCTTCCTTCTTGCGTTGCTTGCCTGTCTCCACTTTCTTCCTTGGTCTTCAATCACATGACCCTAGTAGTTCGTCTATAGTCTCCCGAGGAATGTACGTTCCTCGGGCGGATTGACTTCGTTGGTTTCTCTATCTAGATTGCCCTTATTGTGTTGGGCTTGAGATCATGAGTAGTTGGGCCCAACTACCTCCTCGACCCGAACTTATTTGGGTAATATCCTTTATTTAGACCCTACCACCCCCCACCCCACGCTTACATAAGAGAACCAAAAACTTAAATGGGTGTCCACTGTTTTACTTATTTATAGTAAATCTTGCACGCATATTCAGAAGCAAAAAACAATAAGTAAGATAAATTTATTATATTAAAACATAAGCGTAAATTGAATTTTAGGGGGGAAAAGTGAGTTGTGTGGGATTTAAGTTTAGAAAATTTTGATGATATACTTTTAGTTTTATTTAAATTAAACAATTGTTAAATGTTATCCTTTAATTTGAGGAAATATATCATAACAAATAATATAAAATTAATTTACTAATTAGTTGTTTTTAAAATGTTGATAATAGACTTTTAGTTGGAGTAGAAGTCAAAATGTTATTTTTTTAAGAAAGAAAATGTGGGTTGTTATATGAAATTTAGGTTTAGATTTTTTTTATAATAAACTTCTAGTTTGAATAGAATTTAAATTTGTTTAAATATTTAAGTTCAGAATTTTTTGATAATAGACTTTTAGTTTGAATAAAATTTAAATCTGTTAAGTTTAAATGTATAAAAATAATTTACTAATTAGTTTTTCTTAACATATTGATAATATACTTTTACTAGGAGTAGAAGTCAAAACATGGGTTTTTTTTTTTTTTTAATAAAACAAATGTGGGTTGTTGTATGGGATTTAAGTTTTAAATTTTTTTAATAGACTTTTAGTTTGAATAGAATTTAAATTTGTTGAAATTTAAATGATAATGTTTTTCTAAAATTAAACAATTGTTAAATATTATCCCTTAATTTGAAGAAATATATCCTAACAAATAATATAAAATTAATTTACTAATTAGTGAATATATTAAAAAAAAAAAGAACCAAAAACTTAAATAGGTGTCCACTATTTTGCTTATTTATAGTAAATCTCAAACGCAAATTCAGTAGCAAAAAATAATAAGTAAGATGAATATACTAGATTAAAACATAAGCCTAAGTTACATCTTAGGGGAAAAAAAGTGAGTTGTGTGGGATTTAAGTTTAGAAATTTTTATGATAGACTTTTAGTTTTATTTAAATTAAAAAATTGTTAAATGTTATCTTTTAATTTGAGAAAATATATCATAACAGGTAATATAAAATTAACTTACTAATTAGTTGTTCTTAAAATGTTGATAATAGACTTTTAATTGGAGTAGAAGTCAAAAGGATTTTTTTTTTTTTTTTTTTAGAAATAAAATATGGGTTATTATGTGAAATTTAAGTTTAGAATTTTTTATAATTAACTTTTAGTTTTGATAGAATTTAAATTTGTTTAAATATTTAAGTTCAGAAATTTTTTATAATAGATGTGGTTACTCGAGAACCGAGGATGAAGTTGAAGAGTTGCGGTATAAGTGTGGGGATGCCGTAGTCCACGGGCCCGAAGAAGGAAGTCACTCAAGGAGAGGAAGGGATGAGTCAAAGGACTCTGAGGCATTCTAAGGGGAAAGAAGGATATGAAGAGAGAGAATCAGTGATCGTAGGGAAAGTTTCTAGTTTGGAATAACCTGTTGCCTCCACATTAAATGGTGGGCAATAGCTTTATCAGCTGCATTGATGAGGAAGTGACTTGAACAGTGTAAGTCACAGCTAAGCAAATTCCTTCCACCCCCTTCTTCAGATGTAGAAAGAGATTAGTGTCATGAAAAGAGGTTTGTTAGGTAAGGATGGATGGTTGAGATATGAAGGAAGGAGAAGTATATAAGAAAAGGAGGGTTTACAGAGAAAAAGGAGCCAGTCACAAGTACCAAGATATAGAAAAGAAAAGAGAAGAATACTAAGAGAGAAGAGAGTGAACATTAACATTTCTTATGTAAATGTGGCCTCTTCAGGCCAACTTGTATTGAGAAGGTGGTTCATCCATTTAATAATATCAGCCTTTTCTTCCTTATTTTCCTCTTCGGACGGAGCTCCCCTTTAGTTGTTTGTTTCTCTCTCTTACAAAATCATTGTTTTAGGCCATGGTTAGATTGATCCAGCCACTATTCTAAGTGGGCTTGGGCTGCTAGCTTTTCTATTCCCTACAATAGACTTTTAGTTTGAATAGAATTTAAATTTGTTAATTTTAAATGTATAAAATTAATTTACTAATTAATTGTACTTAAAATATTGATAATAGACTTTTAGTTGGAGTAGAAGTCAAAACGTGGGTTTTTTAATATTAAAAAAAAATGGGCTGTTGTTTAGGATTTAAGTTTAGAATTTTTTAAAAAAAAATTTTAGTTTAAATAAAATTTAAATGATAAAATTTTACTAAAATTAAACATTTGTTAAATATTATCCCTTAATTTGAAAAAAAAAATATCCTAACAAATAATATAAAATTAATTTACTAATTAGTGAAATTAACCACTTGGCGTAGCCACGGTTTCTATGCTCAACTTTTATTTAATATATATAATATATATTATCAACATTCAGCTTTCTTTTTTCTTCATATTATTATTTAGGGTCATATTCATCAATCAACTTATTTATAGCCTTTCATCCAAAAAGGGGGGAAAAAAAATTTATTTATAGCCTCACATTGGTTGAGTGAGAGTTGGGCTCGGCCTGTTCATTTGGGCTTAACATTGGGCTTAAGTGTGGTTCGGCGTGTAAGTGTACTGTAACTATGCATTTTTACCTTTTCTTTTTTTTTTTTTTTTTTCCTGAAACTTTGCATTTTTATTTTTATTTTTTATTTTTTTAGAAAGAAGACCTCGAATGATATTATTAAGAATGAGAGGCTAAATTTGCCTGAACAAAATGAATGACTAAGGAAGGAACATCCTCCATCCAAATAACATAATTTAGAAAATTAACAGCTAACTTAGCCAAACTATACACTACTTTGTTTCCCTCTCTCTTTGTATGAGAGTAGGATGATTCAAAAAAGTTTCTTGCAAAAACACAGTCATCTTTCATTTAAAAAAAAAAAAAAAAACCCACGTTTTGTATGTGAGTCTATAAATACTTTTATTTTTTTAAAATAAAAATAGCTCTGACTTGAACCGTAAAAACCATCCATGGTTTTCAAACCCGAGTGGTTCAAACAGTTCCTTTTCTTATTGAGAATGTTTTTTGGGATTAAAAGAACCGTGTTAGTGAGAGGTTCTTGGTTAATCGGGTCGGACCATACAGTCCAATCTGAGTTTAAAAACCATGCTTGTACCAGCAAACCATAAGAGTCCAAACTTGAATTCTTCAACATCAAAGCTTGCACCACCATTTTCGAATCTCCCTTGGCCATAGCTCAATCAATACCAACAATGCATTTTTACTTGGATGTCGAATTATATATTCATACATTAACATTAGTCATAACTCATAAATACCCTGAATAAAAAATTAGTATATCAAAATATTCTAATATGTTATATGCTATTAACACATACAGAAAATATTTAAAAACGGAACTTACCGTCTTCCATGAAAGATAGACTCAATGACTATCTTTCATTGAATAAAATTTATTTATTATAAAGAACGGTGTTTCTTACATAAAGACATGTACAGTAGTATAGTGTGTTTTAATAAACTCAGTTATAAAAACTCTTTCACACACTATATTTTAATTCAAGCTTTCAGTTATAAAAACATAATGTATGAAAGGACAAGCTAGTTATAAACAAAATCTACCTTGTAACCCCACTTGAGGAGATTGAGAGGATGGTGACTAAATGTTGACCATGGACAAGTTAGTGAGTGGCGATAAGCAAGAACCACAAATACTTATGGATTGAAGAAAGTTGTTCTTGTCAATATCAATTTTTTTTTTTTTTTTTTCAAGCAAACTTTGTTGTTGTTGTTTTTAAAGGGGTTACAAGCGTATGGGTCTGTGTCTGTGACTCTGTTGGCTTTTTTTTTTTTTTTTCGGTCATCTTGGCCAATTTTCTTTGATTTATTATTCCACAAACTTTCATTTGTTAGGTAGGGCACTAATGTGAAATTTTGACCCTACAGGGCCTACACACATAATTTTCTTTTATACACATATGTAGTATAATCTTTAAACAAAAATTATACTGCGAAGGTTTGGGTCATGTCCCCCTTGTCTAAGGGTGTATGATTTTTGCTTTGATCCGCGGCATACAATTACAATAACGGGTGCATAAAATATCATCTCCACAACAAGACTGAAAAATGGGTTATTTTTTTAATTAATTTAATTATGGAGGGAGACTCTTTCTCTTTTCTTGATTGATATTCTTACTTTAAAAGTGAAAATTTTGAACAATTGGACTCTACCTCACCTAAACATAGCTTCTCTTATTTTTATTAGTTCAACTTTTCAAGCTGATGCATAATGGCAACTCCCTCTTTATAATTTTTTAACTTTTTCCTCTAAAGATGATTGCAGTCTTGTCTTGTCTCTTTCACGAACAGGTAACATTCGGTCACCTCTCAGCCTTGAAATATGAACTGAATTTGATAAATAAATTACAAATTTACATGTCTTGGACGTTTGTTTTGAATGCACTAACCAACAGCTAGTCTAGCTACCAATTTCAATCTGGTACGTTTGTATCTCTTATTTCTTGTCTTCTCTTTTCTTTGGAGCTAGAAAATAATATTTTGTAAAAGGAAAAATATAAACAAGCTCGAATGGTGGAGTTTTTGCATTTTTTTTTTTTTCAATAAACTCACACGTCATTACCAAAACTGCATGCAACAGTTGGTAATGTGAAGCAAGTTGGTGTTTTTACATTTTAGTTTTGGCTGACACATTACACAGAACTTACCTGAATTTCACTACACAGGCTATTTGAGAAATTAATCATGTGTGTATATCTATGTATTGGACTGAGAAACTCTATCTCCTACTTTGGATTCTCACTGGTTTTGTATGTTTGGTTGTTGGCGGTAGTTTGATCTGGGAAGCTGTAATGGAGATTATGCATCCTGATCATTCATACCGCAACATTCCATACATATGTCTCACCATGATTTTTGGCGTCATCACTTGCTGTACTTTTCTCATCCCTGCTGCTGTACGTAGTTTGCGTTGAGGTGTTTCTGAATTGGTGGAAGACTACACCTCCCTTACCTCCACTCTTTGGGACCGTAAAGATCACACCTATACATACTCCAACATCGGTGGATGGTACCGATCCATCTATGGTGCAGCACCTATTCTGCAATTATCTTTGTAAATAATTATGGTTTCGTTATAATCGTTTTAGAGGTAAGGTTTTCCCTTTGATAATTTTCTCTCCCAAGATAATTGTCAACAGGATGATTGATACTATTTGTATCTATAGTAGTTCTCATGAAGTTAAACTCCAAACCTCGAATTTTACTGGTTTTTTTTTTTTTTTTGGGTTCTATATTGTTATTTTGGTACTTTTGCCAATGATGGCATCGAGATTTGTTATATTGGTGTTATCATTAAGAAGAGTATCCAAATTCACATCTTTGAATTTCTTTAAGATTTTGCTATGACTATAACTAATATACTGAAATTGAGAACTTAATCTATGGGGTGATTCTTCTGCCTTGTAATGGAAAGATTTTCCAAATCCCTTTTTCTTTAAATGAATAATTTCCTTAAGATATCTTTTAATTTTTTTTTAATATTTTGAGAATTTTTTTTTGAAATTTCCATAAAAACAAACTAAAATAAAAGAAAACAAATAATTCCTTATGCCCCTTTAGATGGAGGGGGAGTAGAGTAGAGTTAGTCGGCAATTGGCTGCAATTTTCAGTTAATTTTACTTTACTCTCCCTTCCACCTCTTTCATTCAAACTAACTAGTAAGAAAAGATATTGAGGTGTTTCATATTAGGAGACGTCTCACCCATAGAAATTGGCGCATGTCACATAATTGTAGTAAGGCGTAGTCTCTTTCCAACATATTTAGTGGATGATTTTGATGTCGTGATCCACATTTTGGAAGGAAAAAAAACCATTATAAACACTAATTCACCATTTTCACATTAACAATCTCATTAAAAAATCACCTTAAGAACACCTCTTCCCATATCTTTTAGGAATAGAAATCTCCAATCCCATTTTTAGTGTTTGATTTTGTTATGTGTTAAGAACAAAGAGCCTTTTTTTTAAGAAATGAATACACACGAGAAAGACAAAAAGCTTTTATATGGACACAATATGTATGAAATACAAATAATATAAGTGTATTGTAAGTTTAGCGGGCCCAATGGGCTAATAGACTAACAAACTTATATACTAACCCTCTGTCCCAACTTCTAGTTTGAGATATCTAAGAAAAAAATTCAACTTCAACAACATTCTATGTCAAAGATTGTTAAGAGCTTGATTGCGGAGGTAAGTATGGTTTCTCTTCTAATTTTGCCCGCATGCGGAATCCCAGTTTATATATGTCACTATTTTTTATTTATGTTTTCTATTGTTGCTTTGATTTGCTTGAAGATTTCAGTGAAAACTGAAAAATATAAACACGCACGAAAATCTCACTATAGTTGTAGAAATTAATACAGGATTTACACAAATACTCATATCTAATGATTCTAATCACCATATGTTTCTCTCTCTCCCAGTGATGGTTGTGGACAATAACATAGAGGAAAAGAAAAGGCATACGTCTATATTTTATGCAATGAAATTATGAGAACCACAGGGTACGCAGCAATTGCCAGTTTTGCTGTGTGGTTGATAATTCAGTTTATAATGAGGGCGATGGAACATCCAAACCTAGTTGCCAAATCAGTGTGACCTTCACTATTGTTCTCATTGTCCTGACTCTTAATATCATTCTTTTTCTCCTCCTAGCTATGGCAGCTTGCTACTATATTATGACCCAAGCATTAGGGCTGTAAATGAACTAAGCCGTTCATAAACAGCTCGGGTTTGGATCGATAAAAAGCTCGTTCATATTTGTTTGTTTATAAACAAGCCAAGTTTAAGCTTTAATTTTAGGCTTGTTTAATAAACAAGCTGAGCCCAAGTAAAAAATATTGTTCATGAACAAACTAGTGAACACCAAGGCTCGATACAAAAGTAACAAAACAAGTTGAGCCTAGGCTTATATATGAGTTTGGTAATAAAATTGATATGAACTTGACAAGTAAACTCATATCTTTCTAAAATTGATATAGGCTTGATAATATACTTATGTTGGATCTCAAGCTCAAAAGCATGATATCGAGTTTGAGTTTGGGCTTGATATTGAGCTTGAGCTTGGCTTGACTATTGAATCAAGCCAAGCCAAGCCGACCTCAAGTTTTTATACTTTATAACAAGCTCAAGCTTGAACATTATTTGTAGGCTCGTATCAAGCTCAAGCCAAGTTTAAACATTCTATTTTTGCTATCGAGCCGAGCTTAAAAATTCACTACTCGACAAAACTCGACTCGTTTACAACCCTACCAAGCATTGAGGAAACCCAGTTTCTTAGAAACTATTATTGCTCAGATGCACTAGACTGATTTTGAATTTTATTAATGAAGTAATGTAGTAACTTATTATTTTTTTAAAAAAGATTAATTGATGGAGGCGCTTATAGTCACAATCTTTGTAGACAATGTTTAAATTTCAAGATTTTAAGAAGCCACTTCATATTATAAAAATTAGGCCTTGATTGGTTTTGGAATCAATTTCTTCTTAGCATGTAATTGTAAAGGGAGCAATCTGTTATCATAAAAGAGTGAAATGATAAATAAATAAGAACCCTAATGTCTTGCCTAAGCGCATTTAATGCTCTTTTTAAATTATTATTGTTCATGGGTCTTTTTTTAAGTGGGCTTTTCTTAGCCTAAGCCCAATGTTAACAACGGATGAAATTGCACAATATTGGGTCTCCAATCCCAAATACTTTTAACGAAAGGCACTGTACGCATTGGACTCATGACCCAATAGGAATGGCAGACTACACCACATGGTATTGAGCCTCAAGACCAAATAAAACCCAAAATCCCTGTTACATTTATTTGGGTTTTTTCTTGTCCAAACAAATTAACAAGCTTTCAATCTTCACATAAAAAAATAATAATAATAAATAATAACAAGCTATTATGGCCGCAGAGCATCCAGCAAATGGCCTTTAAGCCCGTTTTTTCTTTTGATATACGGCAGCAGATTTCAAGTATTATTGTTTAAAATGATGTGAAAACTATGGTTTAAAGTGTTATGAAAATACATATTTTAAGTATTCATACTACAAAAAAATGTGTTTGGCACCATATTTCAAATAACATATTTTAAAATGTGAATAAAAATAATTATGTGTTTAGTATGTGTATGTATTAACTGATGAGACTAGTAAAAGTATTATTATTTTATTTGAAGAGAGAGAAAGTTTCCTCATTTTATTTGATGAGTATAGTACATGTAGTATTATCATGTGGATCCCATACAAAAAAGAAAAAAAAAGGTATTATCATGTGGAGCCTATAGTTTTTAACATATTTACAAAAGTACCATTAAACAACGTTATTTGAAAACTGAAAACTGGTAGGAAGAGTTTTCTAAATTCAATGTTCAAACACTCTAAAATGAAAAACGTAACTCAAATACTCTTAAACTCTTTTCTTTTTTTTGGTTCACAATTTTCAGTGTTTAAACACTGAAAATTATCGTTTAAAATCCCTTGCCATACAAGACCTAAAAAAGTAATGACCTTAGGGCCTGTTTGGTAGCAGAATTTAAACCATAGGTTTTAGTATTTAAGTGTTAAAAACTATGGGCCTAAAAAAAAAACACATGTTTGGTAACAATGTTTAACAAAGAGCGTTTGAGTCACAATTCCCAATTTAGAGTGTTTAATGTATTTTGAGAACACTTTAAGGCTGCGTTTGTTTCGCTTGAAAACGGTTTTAGGAAATTATTTTACACCCTTGTGGGTGTTTGGTACCTACGGAAAATACAGTCAAACGGAAAATACGGTACACGTTGACTGGAAAATAACCCCCTTTGGTTGTAAAATCGTTTACACTCTTATTTTACCTTCAATGAATTTTCAGAAAACACACCCGAAGAGAAAGAGTGAGAGAGAGCTCAAGCACACTCCACCTGAAGTGATTCCCAAGCACATCCTCGTCAATCAGATCACCATCCTCGTCCCCTCCACACGGACTCACACACCTGAAGACAGAGTGAGAGCTAGAAGGGAAAGTGAAGAAGACAACCCAACCTTCACCAGTTTGATCGCGCGGCATGTTCATGCCTCAGCCTCACCGGACCATTATCGTCTTCGCCACAGATCTACACCATTGGTCAAGGAAGCTTTCTCTTCTCTCTTCCTCTCTTTCCCTCTGACCAACCAAAGTCGAGAAGCTATTAGACCCACCCACGATCTCTGATCTACAAACCAATCTCGTCACCCTCGCCTTCTTCAGACCCACCCACCGATCTCGTTGTTATCAGACCCACCTGCCGATCTCACCGCTATCAGACCCACCCGCCCATCTCACCTCCTTTACACCCACTCACCGATCTGTGGTCCTTTACCTCTCTCCTTCTCTCAACCTATCTCTTCCTCTCCCACTCTCAAGATCAATGCTTATATTTTGAGAAAGACTGAATTTTTTTTTGTTATGTTTTATTGTTGATTTGGTTTATATATTCAGATTTCCTATTATAATATTTTTTTGGAAGCTGAGAAAATGTGTTTTCTAGGGGATTTTCAGAAACACAACCAAACACCTGAAATCATTTTCATTTCTGACAAATATTTTCACTTGAAAATATTTTACACTTTGAAATCATTTTACGTTGAGCCAAACACAGCCTAAGTGTTTTTAGTTTTCAACTAACAATTTGAGTGACATTGTTATAATTATTTTGAAAACTGTGTGACCCACATGATGTTGACAACACAAAACAAATAATCATACTAAACACTCAATTGTGTGTTTTCAATTTTGAAAAAAAGTTATAGAAACATGGTACTAATTACTTCTTCTTCTTTTTTGCATTACGACTACTCAGAATGCTTTTTTTCTTATTTTTTTTTTACTATACTTTTTATATCACAGTTTTCACATAATTTTAAAAACCAATACTTAAACACCAGTACCAAATAGTCCCTATGGCGAATCTCACTGGCGTCAAGCATTAAATGCCTAACAACCCTAACCCACCTTATTTAGAAAAAGCTCCTCCATTTTGATAAAACCAAACTAAACCTAAGCAACCAGAGATCCCAAATTAGGTCAAATTAGGTAAAATTATTACCAACTCACTCGCCTATGCAAGTTCTTTGCCCAAGGTGCAAAAAGCTATATTATCATTTATCTACATAGGCAATCCTTTCCAGGAAGGTCAATCTCCCTTCAGTATAAATAGGATAAGAGTACTATGGGCACAAGTGCCTGTGACGAGTGGTTTCCTCGTGGGAAGTACGTTTTGGCCTAGAATGGACCAAGCGGAAGGTGAAAAAATGGAGTCACCACTTGGTTTAGGTCTAGGAACCAAATTGGGCCTTTTGGGTCACTTACTTACATGCATAGGTCTGCATACGAGATTATGGTCCAAAATTTGGGTACTTCTTGGGAAGGTGTTAGGCACCTAAGACCGCCCAGCATGTGGGTCGGCTTCCATTATGCGTTGCTAGGCCATATTTAATTAAAGAGTTTATTAAAAGAGTCCTAATCCTTATCCTAAATATACATCATGCTCTTAAACAAAATAACACACACAACATGTTAAATATCACATAATAACAGAAAAGGAAACAAATTAAACAAAATCAAACATATGATACTAAAAAGGAAAAGATAACAATTAAATAAACACAAAAGGAAAAATATCACAAATAAACTAAACATGGCAAGATTGACCAAATAAAGTATGGAAAGTAGATAAACATGAATAATTAACCTAAATAGAGTCAAACAAAATTGAAGAACACGTGGAAAAATAATTAAAATAATAAAAACAAGATTTTTGTCAAATCTAGGTTTATGGGTGTGTACACAAGGTCGAAACCATGCACACCCATACTTGATGATACATACAAATCCTTTTGCACAGATCTAAAAAAAGAAATAAAAATAATAATAATAATCACGTTTTACAAGATTTGAACAAACAAAGGTATAGCATGTGAGATCAAATAAGCATGTTATAAACCCTAAATACCCAACTAACATAAAATAAATAAACATGTTAAACTTTACATAAAACTAAAATAATAAAACAAGAACAACCAAAATAGATTAGAATCAGCCCAAAATTAATTTAATACATTTCAAACATTTTTTAAAACACCAAACAAATCAAACATAACAATTAGAATAAACTATATTAGGAAACTCATGTAAATCATATTAAGCAAAGGAGGAGCTCATGGAAAGAACATTCACCTTGCTTAGGATCACGAGTTTGAGGATTTTAACCGACCCCTTAGTGCCTATAACACAAAGATTAGATTGAGAGAGCAAGAACAATTAAAAGAACATGATAGTTTAGGTAATCACAATTCAAGAGCAAAAGGTTTTGAAAAGGTTTTGAGAAATTAAATTAGAACATTAGTTTTTGCCTTTGTAAAACTACTAGAGAAAGGTTTTGAATTTTTAAAAAACGTACAAAGGTGTTGTGTGTGTGTTTATTAAAGATGAACTAGGTTTTTAGAGAAAAAAAAAAAAAAAAAAAAAAAAAAAAAAATCTCTCTAGCTAGGATTTGGATTGGAACATAAGGTGAGTATTTATACATTAAAACTAGGGTTTTCGGGGCTTTTTAGAGGTCTTTGGACGTTCCCAAGTGTCTAGGGGCCAGCCCCCATCAAAGAATTATATTTTGGGGGCCCAAAAATCATGTTTTAATGACCTGGAAACGTGCTTGTGTATGCAAGTTTCGTGGGTGTGCACACACCCTTGATTTATGTGTACGCATGCTCCTAAAAAATCCTAATTTTGACTATTGTGTTAGCCCAACTTCAAATGGCCATAACTCATTAAATATAAATCCAAATTAGGCAAAAGTTATGTTCAAATTGAAGCCTTGGATGTATAATTTCCAATGAAATAAATCTCACTTAAAAATTCTTTATGGATCAAAAGTTATGATTAAAATAGTGAGCAAAATTCATTTTTTAACATTGTTTTCAAAGAGATTTGAGCACTTTTGAGTTATGATTACTTCCAAATTATTGTGAACTCTTTAATTACCCTTAGTTAACATATATCAAGCTCATCATTGGAACTAGGAACCAAAGGTTATTAACAGACACAAGATGAGGTGTCTACAAGTATCCAAAACTCTAACAAGCAGTAAACCATCAATTCTTCAAATGGTCATTCCACACTAGCCATAGCATTCCCATCCGGGCCTTACTTTGAATTTTATCTATTTTGCCTCTATCTTATCACCAAAAGCTTAAAAATAGTTCCACATCCGAAGCTCTATTATTATTCATAGTTTTATATTTTGCTAAAGTAAGTTCTAAAAATAGATATTGTAATAAGCTTTATCACTTAAATACTGTTATTTTACTATACCCTTATTATTTTAAACTTAGATTTCTCTCTCTCTCTCTCTCTCTCTTTCTCTCTCTCAAATAGAATTAATAAAAATAATAATAAAATGTAAAGAGAATAGAGTATGGGATGGGCAAAATGGGTAAATATCCTTAATTTTAAAACTATGTAGCAAAATACCCATTTTTTCAATATGTTGAGTTTTATTCATATTTTGCCACTTCAATACTTAAAAATACATATAGAACTTGATTTTGAAGGTATCAAGTTTTATACAAAACTCAATTTTGTTAAAATTGAGTTTCAAAATAAGGACATTTTGCTAAATATTTTGAAAAATGGGGTATTTTGCTACATAGTTTTAAAATTACGAATATTTGCCCATTTTGTCCATATGGGAGGTAGGATGTATTATTAAAAGTGGAAATATAAAATAGATAAAGCAATTTTTTAGAGATGCAAAATGTTTTTGTTTTTTTGGGCATTTTCAGATGGGATATTCTCCCCTAAAATCTTCATTTACAATTACATAACTCCTTCCAACCAAGCTGTTAAGGCTTTACTAATTTGGAGTTTTCCAGCAGCATCATTGGTTTAAAGTTTCCTATTTTTTACTTTCCAGCGAGAGAGAGGAGCGACCATAATAAGCACACGTAATTTCATAATCATGTTCTCCCATTCTACCTAATATTATACTCGCTTTAGTAATTAATTGTGACCCATATTCCTTGTCTTACTCGAGATCAGTCTCCCTACGGTATAAACATGAGAAAAGTACCCCAAAACTCCAAGAGGCAGCGCTCCATCAATTCTTAAAGCAATTAGTCCTTAGTTTTATGTATAATTTGTTTGTGTGTGTGTGTTTTTTTATTTATAAATGTTATAATAACGTATATAGGTTGTACTTGTATACGATTATTTATGCTTTATGATTATTTTCTATTTGTCTTATAAAATTTTGTGAAAGTTTTTTAATATTTTATTTAAGATTTTTTATTTATCAATTTTGCTAATTTTTTTTAATAAACATGATCTATTAAATAGTATTTTAGATTTTTTTTAATCTATATTGTTATTTCTAATAAACATGACATATTGATTAGTATTTTAATTCTTCTAAAAAAATGATTAGTATTTTAATTAATTGTTGGTTTATTTATGACATCATTATAATTTGACCTTTAATCCAGCCTTAATTCAAACTCACTAAAAACTTCATCACTGCGCACCCTAGACGCGATAGTCACTCCACAAGTATAAGTGCTTGTGGGGCGTGAGGGGCAAAGGCTAAGGTTCAGTTCTCTAAGAGAGAGCTTCACACATCTATACACTTAAAATTATACTAAAGTAGAATTTCTATCTTATAAAATAAAAAAAATAAAAATGAAAATAGTTTTTTTTTGAAAAATTTAACAGTTTCATTTTCCAAACTGTGGTCTTCCGTCCCATGCCATCTTTGACCTCAAGTCTCATATGACTTATTCATCTATTACCAATAGCCTATTGGCCTTCACATGAGCAATTCCTAACCAACGACACAATGTGAAAAAAGTTGTATCCCTCAATTTATTGATTACTAAAAATCCTTTTATTTATAGAAAGAATTACTAAAAATCCTAGTGAATGATATTGAATTATATACTATATAATAAAAGTTTGGTTTAAAAAACTATAGTTGCACCGAGTGACTTTACCTTTTATTAATTATTAAGAAGATTTAGATTAAACTTTATTACTAAAATACCAATTTTTTTTTTTTTGAAGAATCAAAATACCAACTTATTAATTGTTAAGAAGTTTGCTCTAACTAAGACTCTATTACACAAGTTAAGCAATTTCAAATTCTATTACCAAATTTACCTCAAAAAAATTATATTACTAAAATTTTAAAATAGTTTAAAATAAATATTAATTATATATATCATAGTTTGTGTATTAATATATATTAAAACTTACCCACTACGCAACGTGTGTATCAACAACCAAGTGACCAATATATGTATGTGTAAGGTAATGTTTCTAGAAGATACGTACTTAATAAAAAACCCACTCTACAAGGAAATGTTTGCCCATCATGTTTGGGATTGCTCAAGTAGAGTCGTATAAGGAAAAGACTTCTACGTCAAGGAAGAGAGGCCAACCTTCTACTACTATAAAAGCCCCAATACCCGGACAAATCAAGGTACGCATAATTTACCCTCTCTAACATTCTAGAGTTGAGAATAATTCTAACTTGACCTTCGGATGGTATTTGGCCGACACCACACCGGTGCCCTCTGCAAGATCACTTCTTTCTTCTTGTAGGTTGTTAGTTTAAGCGAGCGTGGATCGTGTAGTTCACTCCGTGATTTCACGGCATCATCACTCACCTCTCTCTCTCTCTCTCTCTGTGTCTCTCTCTCAAGCATCATGGAAAGCAATACTGAAGGCAAGCCTATTTGGTTTCGAGCTTTCGTATTTGTCACATGCACAGTTGTATGCGGTATGGGGCTATATGTAGCACTCGGAGACATATGCAATAGGCACAAAAACCAAAAGGCGACCTTGCTTATCATTGGAATTATCGAGATGATCATATTTTGGGTTATTGGCTTCATTGCTGTTGTAGTAGACTTGGTCAATTCAATCGCTGAAGCTTCCAGAAAGAAGAAGGTTGCACCTCTACCAACCTTCGCTTCCGAAGAGCAAACCTTACAGGTCTAGCCACCAAACCATTTGCAGGGGCAGAACAATATGTAAAAAATAGTAATAATAATAATAATTTAGTTAATTTAGTGGTTACAGAGGCAACTATTTTTCCCCCTCAATTTCATTTGTTATTGTAAAGTTGACTCTTATGATTGATTAAGTTCGGATCATTTGTGGTTTTGAAGATTTCATTGTAATTTTTTTTTATTCACTTAGCTACGTAAACAATTGGTAATTTATATTAAAAATAAAATTCTTAAGAATTTCACTATGAAGATGCATAATATTTTTATTGAGCATAATTCCTATAAGAGATAATGAGTTCTATTTTTATATTTATATTTTTGTATGTCTAATATTGAATTAAACAACTTTTATATGTTTATTAGGGTTCTAAAAAATGATAAGCTCTCTTGAACAAAATTAGTAAATATACATACAACAAAATTGATAACTTGTATGTTATTGTACGGGATGGTGTTGGTAAAATAATGGGCCAATCTGCCATCATTGCGTGTCCAAGGTATAACAAAATAATAAGAAGGGAAGAAAAATAAAAGATAAAACCAAAATCTTGCTTCAACTAGCTAAGTTAATTAAGTATATGACTTGATAGTCCCGAATATATCTTCATCCATATGGGAAAACAATGGACGAGGATCACCCCGGGATTAGCCCAGCCCTTGGTAAACCACCTGGCGAAGACGAGGCTGTCACCCCTCAATCAATGACAAAGCGTTACAAGGATAATAATGAACTTCCATACCGTTGAAGATAAATCTTTCCATTTAACACCCTACAGGGACGTTACAGATTCGGAAATGATACCACCATTAAGGGTACAAAAAACTCTAGTTCACAGTGATTGATATTCTATTATTGCGATTCTTATTCTAGCCAATCTAACTTTAGCATCAAAGGTTCTGTAGCAGGCATCACACCGGTGACCCACACTTCTTCCTTTCACACTCTATTTCTTCAGGGTCAGGTTGGCATAGGACAACTCCATTCTGAACAAGCATTCTGACTGATGATCTCGAGCATCATCATGACTAAATTGGTTAAAGAGCTAGCCCCTTATATGGCTTATACATTGCCAACTTTGCTTAGCTTTATACGTATATAGGCTTGTATGTATAAAATGAGAAAACATATAACCATTAGTTATTCCATTGCATAGATAGTGGGTAAAAATAATGGTAAAATCAGTCAAATACTATTATAACTATCAAAACAGCGTCACTACATGCAATACATGCATAAGCACGCATACATTGAAGCACCAATTGCATGTTGTTCTATTTTGTCAAAATTCTACCACATCCTTCAGAAGACAACATTTCACCCAATAGGAGAGTGACACATGCCTACCTTCACCACTATAAAAGAATGAAGAACTCAAGGAAGAAAAATTAATTAGCCATCTCTCTCTTGCTACAATAGAAGCCTCTCCTACTTTCTCATTTTTCTCTTTTCTCCAAAGTTTCTCCTTTCTCATTCTCCATTGCAAAACTATACCCCATTTTACCTACTTTTAAAAAATAGTGAAAATTTTGACTAGCTTGAAACCGTGGTTTTCTCCCTCGCCAAATATAAAGAGATTTCACGTAAAAAAAAAAAAAATTGTGTTTCATTTTCAATTGCATTGATGTATTAATGTCATGATAGAAATTCAGTGTCTTATCAAATCGAAAATATCACATACACATATTTATAGATTACGATTTATTGCAGATTTGTAGTACTAGAAAATTATTATATATGCACATGAATGTGCGTGTATGTGAAGTTTGTTTTGACTTATGTTTTAATATTATAACTTAGCTCCGCAAATAAAATTTTTTATTCTGCCCACGGCACGAATATCATCATAAACATTTCTTTTTTCTTTTATTTTAATAAAAAAAATTGTAACTTTATTAGAAAGAAGATAAAAGCACCTTTTTTTTTTTTTTTTTTTTTAATGTCCTATTTAGGCTCCACCTTAACAGTCGTACGCTTGATGGCAAATCTACTTCTATTTTATGTTTTTTATTTTTTGATAAACTTCTATTTTATGTTTTTTAGTATACGTTGTAAACATGTAGTCATTTGTGAGACCTCTACTAGTCTACTATTGAGTTTTTCTTTACGACCGTAAAGAAATAATGGCCTGTTTAATTTTCTGTCCACTAGGCCTCTTCAATGGGAGGTGATGTTTTGTGAGCCCATTACAAGGAGTGGTCAGCTCACATATGGTGGGTTCCAGAGGCCTGTAAAACCACTCGCTGTCGATGAGTGAAGTGGACTTATTAGATAATTATTAGTGCTTCAATAAGCCTTTTTTGTCTCACCATTATTTAAACAAATATATTAATTTACAATATTTAAATACTAGTATAATTTTTAAAACAATGCACTACTTAATTAAAAATTATATGTAAAAGAAAGAAATCATTTCATTGTAGCAACTAATCTATATATAAAATAATAGGTGAAGCAGAGAGAGTGTGAAATTGAATTCCAAATTAGAACTCTAATTTTGTGCCATGTGTCTAGAATCTGAAATTAAAATTGAATTTTGTATCATGTGGCTAAATGTATGTGGGCTCATTCTCATTAAAACCACTTCTATGTATCGGGTCAAGTGAGTTACTATACTAATTAAGTTTTTTCTTGATTTTGTAGTCAAACGTGAAAACCAAAGAGATTAATATCGGTGATAAGAACTTGGTTTGGGTACATTGCATAATTTCCAAAAAGATAGCAAAGCTAGAGTTTGCATCTTTGTTATAAATTGCTTACAAAGTTTGCATCTTTACATTTGCACTGAGTTTCAGATTAAAGTGCTTTCTTCTTGGTTCTAACACTGAGTTTTGTTTACTATTCACTTACAAAGTTTGCATCTTTACATTTGTTATAAATTGCTAATATGTGATTAGATGCTGTAAGGACACGATTCGCAACGAACCATAGCAGTGTTGGACTCGCTCGTGAAAAGGCCCAAACAATATCATTTGTAGAGCATGGGTTTGAAAGGCTAGGCCTTAATCACCAGGCAGTGGGTTTTTCGTGATATCCATACATGGTTAAGTTGTCTTCGCCCCTGAAATCTTTCTCCTGGAGGCGGGCTGGGAGGCTCTGGTTTTTGGCTATTTTTCCCAACTCTCTGGCATGAATTACTTTCTTTCCCTTTTATACTAGCTTGTATTTTTTTATCCTTCGTCCACGTGTAGGATTGACATTCCAAGACTGATACTTGTCCCATCAGCCCCTACCCGGAGTGGTTAGGGGTGGTTGAAAAAGCTGGAGAGTATGGCTCTGTCAGGTGCAGAGTATTGAATGGCAGTAAGAGCAGCTTTCCTCGGTCGTTACACTTTCCAGCAAACCCTTTTCTATTGGCACAGATATTTTAGATTTTTTCTCAAGTTGTTTCTATACCATTTTTGCCCTTTCTTCCGAGGAGACTTTGGACTGGCCGAGAACTGAATTATCCTCGACTGTATCCCAATGCTATTTTGTACTTGCATTACCGTGCCTGGGCCATAACCTTCCTCGGCTTGGGCCTTTGAGCCCCAACGAATAAATGGAGCTGGCCCAAATATCGTTGGGCCCCACAATAGCCCCTCAAAACCCTGCTGTCCGATCTCTTGGTTGGAGAGGAGGGTTTTGGTAATACTGAGCCTTTATTATGACTCATTTAATTCAGCCTTTCATTAATGTTGGCGGTTCTCCATCTGCCCAGGAAATGTACCGGTCTAAGAGACATTCTTTTGAATTTACCCCTGACGCGTTCTCGCCGTTTAATTATCTGAAACGCGCCTTTAATGACTTCTATTTACGAGACTACTTAAATTCGATGGTTTGTTTGATGATGTAGGGAAGTGGAACGGGTACATCCTCGTTTTAATAATCGATGAGTCATTTGCAAATTAACAATCGTACTAATTAATTTATCACATGACAAAAATGTATTAATTTTCAATGTAGAACATACATATCTTGAGCCACCTATCATAAGTATGACATGTACTATGTAGGCTTTACTGTATTAAAACACATAATAATTATTATTATTATAGATTATCAAAATAAATATTAAATTTTATTTAAAATCTCTTAAAATTTTTGGTAATAGAAATATAGTTGGAGTAAAGTTTTAATTTTTTTTAAAGTTAGGAAAACTATTATAATATTAAAAATTTTATTTTAAATCACTTAAATTTTTGGTAATCGAGTTTGAGTTGCAAAGAATTTTAAATTTATTTTTTGAACAAAGAATTTAATATTTCTTGAAATTTAGGTAATAGAGTTTTACTTGGAATAAACTATCATATTAACTAATAAGCAATTTGATGTTTTGGTAACAAAGTTTCATTTACACTAAATTATCATGAGAGTGTAACCACTTCTTATAAAGAGAAGATAATCACTTGGCATTGTTGGGGACATTTTTGTGACAAGGGCCGAAAATGCGAAAACGGCCCAAATCTCCCATTGGGTTCTTTAGAAGTGTTTATTTGTAGAGAATCAAGCCCAAAATTCCAATTGTATAATGAACAAAATGCTAATAGTGCTTTGACAATAGAGAATCAAAATGCTAATAGCAAAAGAGTAGAAAAAGTGTAAAAACATAACAGGTCTAAAACTTCGATCCATAGTCACCGAGAAGAGGAAAATAAGAGAGGTTGTGAGGAAGAGAGGAAAGGTTCCCCTGTATCCATATTTTCACCCCTAAGGTTCAGAATTGTGAGAATGTTTCCTGGCTCAATGGGTTTTTGCTCTCAAGTTTCAGCTCTATGGAGAAAACGTGGTTCAACAGGTCTAAAACTTTGACTCACAGTCACCGAGAAGAGGAAATTGAGAGAGGTCTTGAGAAAGAGAGGGAAAGTTCCCCTGTAACCATATTTCCACCCCTAAGGTTCGGAATTATGAGATTGTTGACTAGCTGAATGGGCTTTTGCTTTAAAGTTTCAGGTCTCTAGGTAGAACGTGGTTAGTCCCTTTTTTGAGCTGAAGAGAGAGTTTTATACAGAGTTTGGGGTGTTGCTAATGACTAGTTTTTAAGTAGTGGAATGGGCTTTTATCCCCCATGATACTAATTTGGTGTTTTGTCTTGGGTTGCTTTTGTTTAGGGAAGAGTTTAGCATGCTTTTAGCATGGTTTTAAAAATAAAGTGACTGACTCCATTAGCTATTGTTTCCTTGGCATTATAGGCTTTTGATAGCTGCATTTGGTGGCTACAATAGGCTAGCTAATTAGTTTAGGGTTGGCTATGTTTTGGTGTGGAGAATGAAGCTCGGTTAAAAATTAGGGGCACAGTCACCCAAAGTATAAAAGCTCTTTTGAGGTGGAAATTTTGGGTACAAGACTTCTTTCATAAGCCTGAGATACTACCAGCGTCCCTTGCCTACTTGGTAGCACGCATGGGCTGGGCTCACGCAAAAGGTTCGAAAGGAACCAACCCATACCCTTCAAACCATACTTTCTCAATTTTCTCATAAGTTGCATGGGCTTGGGCCATACTTAAAAGAATAAAATATAATATAATACATAAATTGAGCCCACAAGGAAGTCGGGCTTGTTTGAATCAAGCTTGTACGAAATGTGTCACGAAAATAGGTATCAACAGGCATTACCATAATTTCTAGAACTAACTTTTGTTATATAGTATATGCCATTATATAAACTTAAAGGGGCAGCCAAATCAGCCTAAACAAAAGGTTAGGTGGGAGATGGAATATCTTTCATCCACATAGCACACTTTGACGTGATCAAAGCTAGCCTAGCTAAATTATGAGCAACTTTGTTGCCATCTCTCTGAATGTGAAAGTACAACAATTTTGAAAAACAAACCTAAAAATAAAGAGACATCATTAATCAAAGGACCATAAGAAATTAAGCCATTATCCTTATTCCTCAAAGCCTTCACAATTATTTTTGAATCACCCTCCACAATAGCATAGTCAACTCCAATCTCATTGCCTAACTCCACGGCCCTATAAGCTGCAATTGCCTCAACTTCCACAGGTTGGTATGCCTACCCCAATTGCTGAACTAAGGATGCGATTACCTGACCATTGCAATTGCGAACTACCATTCCAACCCCTGATCTATTTTCTGCACTTGAGATCGCTCCATCATAATTTATCTTGTATTTATTCAGTGAAGGTGCTGTCCATTTCGTCTTTGGCTGTGGTCTGCTTGGGTTTGTAGGGGCTTGACAGATTTGATCTCCTCCCATCACTCCTTTGCAACTTGTTTAAGATCCTTTGTGAGGCAGCAAGGCTGCTGCAATTGGGTATGATGTCATTGGTGCCATATAGACCACACTTGGACAGCAAATAGCTCCAGTGACTTCCCATTCTCCATTATCCACCTGCATAATTCCTTGAAGTCTGCAAACACCTCCCTTGACTTCAAGCTCCACCTATCTCCATCCCAGACCTCATTCAACCCCAAAGAGCATGCAACGAGTCCTTAATGGTTGAAGAGCATTAGTCATATGTTGGGTTCTCACTGATAGTTTTTCAAGTAAGGTTGAGTTTTGTTGGAAGGGAGTTTCTACTTGCTCGCCATACTAGATTTTTGTATTTGTTTGGAACTTCCAAAGACCAAATGCTTTTCCAGAATTTTTTCTCAAAATCCGATTGTGTATCCTCATTAGACCCCACCTCTAACTCCTTTAGAAACTTGTATCTTGATTTGCAATTGTACTGCCCATTTACTGAGAAAGGCCAAAACAGAGAGTCATCATTTTGGCTTCGGGCTAGTGGAATTTTCATTGCAAGTTCAGCTTCAGAAAGTATAAGAATTCCATCCAACATTGCAGCATTCCATTGTCCTGTATTCTCATCAATTAGACAATCAACCATGGCATCCTCCATGGACTCAATGATTGGGCAAGTGACTAAGGTTGGGTGTTTAATGGGAAGCCAGTGATGTTGCCAGATTTTAATATTCTTCCCATTTGGCAACCCGAAAACTGGAACCCATTTTAATGACCTCCCTACCTTTCAGAATGCTTTTCCAAGCATATGACCCAGATGTCAACTCCTTTGCTTCCATGAATGAACATTGTGGGAAAAATCTTGCCTTGAATATCTTGTAAAAGAGAGTATCTTTGTTATGTATTAGTCGCCAAGCTTGTTTGGCAAGAAGCGAGTCATTGAGCAAGGCAAGGTCCTTAAAGCCCATTCCTCTAGCTAGCTTTGATTTTGTCAACTCCAACCATTTAATCCAATGTATTTTTCTTTTATCACCCCACTGCCCCCAAAAGAATTTTTTTAATCATTGCCTCAATATCGTAACATAGACCCAAGGGGAGTTTGAAACATCCCATGGCATATGTTGAAATGGCTTGGACAACTGCTTTGATTAGAACTTCTCTTCCTGCTTGAGACAATAGTTTTCCTTCCCACCCTTGTAATTTTCTACATACCCTCTCCTTTATATAGCTAAAGTTTGCCTTTTTTCCCCTACCCACCAATGAAGGTAGCCCCAAATGCTTCTCATAAAATTTTATTTCTTGTACCCCCGACACTCTTTTTATCTCCTTGCTAATATCATCATCAATGGACTTGCTAAAGAAAAGAGATGTCTTTTCTCTATTGATTTTTTGGCCCAATACAACTTCATAATCAGATAATATTTTGAGCACATTTCCACATTCTTGGAGGTTGGCCTTGTAGAAAAGTAAGTTGTCATTTGCAAAAAATATATGGGTTAGTTTTAAGCCTCTCTTACAAAGAGAGAAGCCATTGATTTCCTTTGCTCTTGCAGCTTTTGTGATTAGGCCATGTAAGCCTTTTGTGCATAAAAGGAAGAGGAAGGGGGAAAGGAGGTCCCCTTGCCTTATGCCTCTTGTTGGATTAATTAGCCCCTTCGGTTCACCATTCACCAAAATTGAGTACAAAATAGTACGTACACACTCCATAATTAACCCAATCCACCTGGAGTAAAAACCTATTTTCACCATTAGATTCTGTAAATAAATCCACTCCACCCTATCATATGCTTTGCTCATATCCAAATTTACTATCATAAAACTTGTTTTTTCCTAAATTGTGATTTTTCATACAGTGCAAAGTCTCGAAAGCAACTAAATCATTATCTGATATAAGCCTATTTTTTGCGAAAGCAGATTGATGCTCAGTCATAAGTTCTGGCAAGAATTTTTTTTATTTGTTTGCTAAAACCTTGGAAAAAATCTTATACAACACGTTATATTGGCTTATAGGGCGATATTCAGAAACCAATTAAGGATTTTTCACTTTTGGGATTAAAGTGATGAATGTATGATTTATTGGGTGGGTCAATTTACCTGAATTCTAGCATTAAACATTGATTGTGATTGTTTTTGTATATGGAATTATATATTTTATTATTTAAAGAAAATATGATGTACTAAGATTTCTAATGGAGAGTTTGCATATAAAAAGTATCTAAATTCAATTAATATATATTTGTGGGTTGTAATTAGCTTAACTAGTAAAGTTTTTTATCGTTGAATAAAAAATCTAAAATTCAAACTCGTAACCAAAACCTAATTGGTGTCTTTGCTTAATAATAAAGCACAATTATCATAAAGTGGACGATATATATATTTATTATGATAATGATGTATAAAATTGTAAAGCATAAAAACCTTATGTAGTTCAACGAAAAAGTGAAATGATTTCAATTTTATATAGATTATGGATAGATTATATATTCTAGATATGCCATTAAGCATACTTCAAGCTGGTTGGACTTTGGTTTGACTTTGAGTTTGCAAGTAATAGCTTTGCCTGCGCAGCACTTGGGCTCGAAGATTTAGAAAATTATGAGTTTCTCAGCTGGCAATTTTTAAAGACCGAAAAAGGCTTGCAATTTTAGGACATTAAGAAAAAGTTTGCAAGCTGTTCAAACTTACTGCATTTAACTTCTGTATTAGCTAGCAAGAACTTGGCAATGATATTAAAATTACGACAATATGTGTTGGGAGAACTTGGCAATGAAATCTACTTCTGCACTGAACTTGTAGTACAACTTAACTAAAAACGTTCGACTCTGTATAATAGCCTCCACCAAAGGATTCACTTACAGTTATGCCAGGCATAACCCCATTAATGTTCCAACAATAGCGTTGGGTGGCTAACACCAAAAGGCTTTTGAAACCTTAAATGATTCAATTAACAATGGTAGTCCGATTCATCGGCAACAAAATACACCATAAATAGATATAACAGTCTCTCTTTACACTTGTTCCATGGCAGTGACTCGACAATAATAATTTATGAGAGAAAGAAACAAATAATTAAGACAATTTATGACACTATAACAGCATTTGGTAACGCATGCAAGCTCATGCTCTTCTGGTGATTATGTATACCAAGCAAGAAGTAGCTATTAATAAATAAGCACTGACAAGATGATGCTTAATCTATTGACAAGTCCTCTTATGGTCCCTGGTATAGCCTAGTGCTAATAAGAACAATTAGAAAGAATTTCAGATGTCATTATAGCAATAGTATGTGTGTCGTATGTACCAATCATTTTTCTTGTTCAAAAGGGACCCTTTTTGAGATGACCAAGTATCTGGACGTTTTTAGACCACTTGACAATGGAAAACTCGTTCAAATTTCCCCACATATAGCGCCAAATGCTTACCCAAAAAATACCCAAATGATGGTTCATCTTTTGCATCTTTCAAATGATTTGAGTGCCTTTTTTTTGGCCCAATCAACTCGATTAACCTCTACCTACTGCGTTGCTTTTCAAATTAACTCCACCGGATTTTAGCTCGTGTCCCTTTTCTTGACAAGTTAAAGATTTCATCAAGATTAAGAGAATGTTTATTAATAACACTATAACTTTTCGTCTTTTCCCTCTTTACTCTTCACCTTTTCAATTGACATTTTTGACCAATCAACTTAAAAGAAAAGTAAAAGGGAAGCAAGATTTGCAATAGAGACTTTCACCAAAAAAAAAAAGATTTGCAATAGAGACATCTAGTCAGGATAATGGGACGAAAGAATAAAGGTAGAAAAGTAGGCAAAAAATTTGTCAAAGAGGAGGAAAAAGAATAAGGATTTTGGTGAGTAACCAGCATCAAATCACATCCCCCCGCCCCTTTTTTATATCAATAATGTAGCTTAGATTTGAAATTAATAGCCCCCCGATAGGTCAGAGCCGGCATATTTTCATTCGGCAGATATAATCCACGGCCTGAAATGGGCCCGTGATCATTTTCTAGCCGACTAATGTCTTTTTGACACAATTTTTTAACTTATTCTGTTCACTATTTAGAGCACTCTCATCAAATATTGTAAAAATTTTAGTATTTAGCATCTAAAGAGCTAATTTTATAACATTTAACATATCATTTTATAATATAACATACATCAAAAATTTTATTTTTTTTACCACCTCATTTAAAAATTCTTTCTTTATTACTCTCTCTATCTCACTTTGTTTGTCTTGTTTAAAAAGTCAAACGTTTTAAGAGAACATCATTTATTGTCTTATCTATCTTTTAAAAATGTATAAGTTTAAAAAATTACCCTTAAATAAATTTAACAAAAAATTGAATTATTAATAAAATATGAGTATAATAGGAACATTAGTAAATTAATGACTTTTATTTTTAAAAACAGGACAGTATTTTGGGACATCCTAAAATGGAATAGAGGACAAATAAAGTGGGACGGAGGGAGTATTTTTTTATTCTTCCTCTCTCTCCCTCTGTCTCTCTCTCTTTCTCAACCTAACAGATCTAGAACCTTCTCCCTTTCTCTGATCTTTTGCTCTCAAACCCGTGCTCCATGGCTGACCACCAAGCTCCGTCTCTGAACATCAATGCCACCACTCCACGGTGGTTTGACCCTAAGTCTCACCCTCTCCATATTCTCGACCTAAAACCCTTCTCATCCCTTCGAGCCCTCCCTCTTAAACTGAGCTCTCCTTCTAAACCTCCATGGTAGGAGCTCTTCAAGCTCATCACCTCCAACCACACACCACTGCCAAAATCCAACCAAAATCAAATCACAACCACCACCACGGCCAAAACCCAGCCAAAATCAAATCACAACAAAGACCCAGAAGCCCACCAATCAAATCACAAAATCACAAACCACATCCACCGAAATCACAAATCAAAGAATCACAAAATCATAACAAAGACCCAAATCAAATCACACCCACAGAAATCAAAGCACAAAACCCACAAAACCCACAAAACAACCAAAATCACAAAATCAAAACAACCCACCCTCGGTGAAAAGCGCTGAGCAAACCCCAATCAACTAAGCAAAACCTAGCCACACCCGGAGCATCTCATGTCTAGCGTGGCACTGGCGGTGGAAGCCACACTCAGGGAACACGTCCACGACACCTTTGACAAAGCCCTCAGAAAAACAACGACGGTGGTGCCATCCTCATCGTCACGTCACTCATCGTTGTTGAAGTGGAGATCAAGAGTCAGAGAAACGGAGAGGCATAGAGAAGGAGAAAGAGAAATAGAGAGAAAAACAGTGGAGAAGAAAGGCACGACACAAGAGCGAGTGAGAGAGAGAAAAAGAAAAAGAAATTATTAAAAAACTCTAGCATCTTACTACAGTAGAGTGTCAGTGGAGATCAAGAGTCAGAGAAACAAAAAGGCATAGAGAAGGAGAAAGAGAAATAGAGAGAAAAACAGTGGACAAGAAAGGCACGGCACAAGAGCGAGTGAGAGAGAGAAAAAGAAAAAAATTATTAAAAAACTCTAGCATCTTGCTACAGTAGGTGTCAAAGATGAGATTTCACTGTAGCTCAATGCCATAAATTTTAGGATTTAGCATATTCGATGTAGGTGTGTTTTTATCATTTGAGGTACTAAAAAATAGCATTTAGCATTTTTAGTACATTTGATAAGAATACTCTTATATTATTTTGTATAATGTTTTAAAATCTACCGTTTTACTTTTAGATATAATTATAATTTAGCAATTTTTTTTAGTAAATATGCAAATAAGCTTTTTAGTAAAATATATATATATATATATATATATATATATTTAGAATCATTTTAGTACAGTAGGGTAGTTGGGCAAAGAGCAAAAAAGTTGCAATTTTCTTCTAGAATTTTTGTGCTTATTTGTGAGGCTTTACACTAAAATTAAAACTTGTCTCCATTTTTTTCCCTATATTTTTAATAAATAAGTAATAAATAAAGCTTTCTAAATGCGCTCAAATGTTTTAATTAGTTTATATGTTGAAAAGCTTGTTACACTTAATAACCCTTAACAGTCCTTAGTCTTTTATGTCAGGTTCCTTCTTTACCAAACAACGAAAAACTTGTTACACTTAGAGCATTAACATTGGGGTTATAAAACACCCAAGTTGCTATTTTTTTACCATCAAATTAACAAAAACAAGCATTACCCCATATGCTAGTTCTAAAATTTTTTGCAACTTTGCTACAGTAAAATGGTACTTTTAGAAGATATTATAGCAAGTTGTGAAATTATTTTTATTATATTTTATTTCTCTCTCTCTCTCTCTCTCTGTCTCTCTCTCCCCACTCTCTTTGTCTCGGTCTCTCTCTCTCTCCTTCCTCTCTCTCAAATCAGCATGGAGATGACACTATGGTGGAGGCGTGGAGATTGTGGTTCATGATGGAGTCATAGTTGTGGCTAGGTCACAATGGTTTTGTTCTGGGGTCACAATGGCTGCGACGATGGTGGGTTTGTTGGGATTTGTTCTTGGTTGGGCAAATTTCTTAATTTTTTTAGTTTGTGTTTACTAGTTTATTTTCTAGGCAATCTTCTGGGTCTTTATATTCAATAGATTTTCACAAATAATATTTATCTTTCATAACTTTAAAGGGAGGATGATGATGATGATGATGATGATGATGATGATGATTTATTTTTTTAAAGAAAATTAAGATAAAAGAAAAAAAAAAAAAAAAGAACGGTGGTTGCTACTTTGTTCTTTGGTCATAGTGGGTTTGCTACTTTGTTCTTAGCTGGGTTGGTGGTGGTTAAATAATGAGTTTTGGTGTGGTGGTGCCTCCTATTGTTAGTGGTGGTGTGGTTGAGAGAGAGAGACACAGAGAGCCAGTGATAGAAATGTGTGTGAGAGAGAGAGAGAGAGAGAGAGAGAGAGTTTATATTATTTTATTGTATATATTATATTATTTTAATATATTGTATGTAAAAATAAAAAAGGATAATTATGCTTTGCTCACCTGTGGTTTGCCTCTAATTCTATGTGCCTACCCGTGGTTCAAATTTTGACACTTTGCCCACCTGTGATTGTCACCGTTTATGTGCCATGTACCCACCTCTCCCTCACCGTTACTCTAACACAGAAATATGTAAAAACTCACTCCCATCTAGATCAAAACACTCTCACTCAAATCTTAAACATGAACAACATGAAGAACATACCCAAATTTTGAAACTTGAGTTGGCTCACTAAACCCAGAACATGAAGATTAACCAAAAACTAAACCCAGATTTTTCTGTTTTTCATGTTCAAGCTAATTGTACCCAAACTAAACCCACAATCATGTTCTCGGTTTAGTGAATCTGAAGAAAAGTAGAAGAACATACCCAAAAACTAAACCCAGAAATCTTGAAGATTAACCAAAAGGTATATGATATTAATAAAACAAACCATGCGTGTACTGTTCATGACCCTATTCTGTTGGAGAAACACGTTGCTACTCGAGAAGAGACTGAACGGTGCGTTTTGGTATTACCACACCCATCGTCACCCATGAAACACACAGAAGCTCTGATCACAACGACACGGTGCACGTTGGATTCTCATCTCCAACGGCTATTTTCTCGGTACAACAATTCTGATTAGGGAATGCAAACTATGTTGCTCCTATATTGGAGGAGATTAATGTTCAACCTTAAACAGAGTCCTCTGCTCCATCTGGGGATTACCTTTCTCCCTTCTTCAATCTAAAAGCAATCTATAACCCCATGGTAGTTGGTGAAGTTAGTGGATACTGTGAAAAAAAAAAAGTGTAGTCTCAGCTCTTAGAGTAGAAAAATGAGTCGTGAGTTGGATATTGTTTTCTTCTTTTGCATATTTGTTAGTTGAGTTGATTGTGTCGGAATTGTCTGTTGAGCCTTGTCTTCAATTGTGGCGGATCTGTTTTTTTTTTTTTTTTAATGAAATCTTACTGATTTATCAAAAAAGAGAAGTTTTGTTTTCCTTTGGAATGGATTTTTTTTTTCATGTTGTTTAAGAGATGGGCATTGGATATGCAGATATTTGTGGGATGAGAAATATTAATTTTTGGGTTTCATTTTTGGTTAATCTTCAAGATTTCTGGGTTTCGTTTTTGGGTATGTTCTTCTAGTTTTCTTCAGACTCACTAAACCCAGAACATGATTGTGGGTTTAGTTTGGGTACAATTAGTTTGAACATGAAAAACAGAAAAATCTGGGTTTAGTTTTTGGTTAATCTTCATGTTCTGGGTTTAGTGAGCCAACTCAAGTTTCAAAATTTGGGTCTGTTGTTCATGTTTAAGATTTGAGTGAGAGTGTTTTGATCTGGATGAGAGTGAGTTTTTACATATTTTTGTGTTAGAGTAACGATGAAGGAGAGGTGGGTACGTGACACATAAACTGTGACAATCACAGGTGGGCAAAGTGTTAAAATTTGAACCACGGGTAGGCACATAGAATTAGAGGCAAACCACAGGTGGGCAAAGTGTAATTATCCCAAATAAAAACTAGAATGTTGGGTGTATTGTAAAGTGAGATAGTATAATAGATAAAATGGCTTTTTAGATGATAAAATAAAATATTTTTTGTAATTCCAGATGCTAATGCCTATAGAAACAACAATACAAAATAAAATGATCTCAAATTATTGATCTTCAAAATACAATATTTTGTAGTACTCCTTTTACGATAGAATTTAAATTGGTAAGAAAAATAATAAAAACCTTTACATTTTTAATTAATAGACATCCTCTTAAATGATGTTCATTTAAAAATTTGTACAAATAGTAAATTGACCTACAAATACTAGTCCAACCAATATTTAAATTTCACTTACCAAAAATTTTAAAAGACAACAAAAATAACCAAAAAAGGGAGGGAAAAGAAAAAAAAAGAGTTAAACAACAGAGCAAAGATAAGGTCACACAAGGTTCAATGATTCAACCCATCCCACATCATATGAGGTTAAAAGGTGAGTTGGCTCCACCATATGCCATTTCATAAAAAAAATAAGTATTTGTTCGAAGGGTTTTGGGGAAGAGGAACCCCACAATACCAAACAGAGAGATTTTGGTTTGCGCTTGTGAGAGAGAAAGAGTATCTGTATCTCTCTCTGTGCAGCATTTTTAGCGTCTGTGGGTCTCTCTCTGTGAACACTTAACGTAAACTCTCTCAAAATGGCCACTCCTCCTCTCTTCTCTTCCTCATCGATATACTATTCATCTCTGCTAAAATACGCTCCCTGTGCTCATTCCCTTAACCTCCACCCCCAACTAGTTTCTTTAGCCATTTAAACAAACTAACTAATTTGATATTTGATCTTTGATATTTCTTCCATAACTACCAACCATGGCCGTTACTGCTCTTTTTTTCTGTGTAGTGGTTCTCTGCGCACCCTTCTTATCGTGCGCCGGGACAGTAACGGAAATTGAAGCCTTAACATCTTTCAAACTCAATCTCCACGATCCACTTGGAGCGTTGAACGGCTGGGATTCGTCGACGCCATTAGCTCCCTGTGATTGGCGTGGAGTCGCGTGCTCTAGCAACCGAGTCACCGAGCTCCGCCTGCCTCGCCTCCAACTCGGTGGCCGACTCAGTGACCGTCTCGCTGACCTAACCATGTTGCGGAAGCTGAGTCTTCGCTCAAACGCTTTCAACGGAACCATTCCTCGCTCTCTCTCCAAATGCACGCTCCTACGCTCCGTGTTCTTGCAGTACAACTCCCTCACCGGAATTCTCCCGCCGGAGATCGGGAACCTCACCGGTTTGAAAATCCTCAACCTCGCGCAGAACCATCTCTCCGGCGACATCTCCGGCGAACTTCCTAGCGGCCTCAGCTACCTTGATCTTTCATCGAACGCCTTCTCCGGCGTGATTCCGAGGAGTGTCGCGAACTTGACTCAGCTTCAGCTCATCAATCTCTCGTACAACCAGTTCTCCGGTGAGATTCCGGCGAGCTTTGGAGAGCTTCAACAGCTTCAGTACCTATGGCTTGACTACAATCTATTACAAGGAACTCTTCCTTCGGCGATCGCGAATTGCTCGTCGCTCATACACTTAAGCGTCGAAGGCAATTCGCTCGGAGGAGTAGTTCCGGCGGCGCTCGGAGCTCTGCCGAAACTTCAGGTTCTCTCTCTCTCTCAAAACAATCTCTCCGGTTCGGTTCCCGCTTCGATGTTTTGCAATGTCTCGCTCTATACGTCGTCGCTTCGTTATGTTCAGTTAGGGTTTAATGCGTTCACGGACATTGTTAAGCCAGAGACAGTGACGTGTTTCAGTGTTCTTCAGGTTTTAGATCTTCAGCACAATCAAATCCATGCCGCGTTTCCTTCGTGGTTAACGAGTATCTACACGTTAACAAAGGTGGATCTTTCGAATAATTTCTTCACTGGTGTAGTTCCTGCTGAGATTGGAGACGTCACGAAGTTGGAGAGCCTCAACATTGCGAATAACTCGTTTAGCGGTGCAATTCCAATAGAAATCAAGAAATGTAGCTTGTTACAGTTTCTAGATTTTGAAGGAAACCGCTTTACAGGTAACATTCCTGAATTTTTCGGAGAATTGAGAGGTTTGAAGGTGTTATCTCTCGGAGGAAATGCATTTACCGGTTCAGTTCCAGAGAGTTTTGGCAACCTTTCGGTGCTTGAGACTTTGAATCTGAGAGCTAACAGATTAAATGGAATTGTGCCTGTAGAGCTAATGGGATTGAGCAATTTGAGTACACTGGACCTCAGTGGGAACAATTTTTCTGGTGTGATTCCTACAAGTGTTGGGACTTTGAGTCGGCTAATGGTTCTAAATCTGAGCGGTAATGGTTTTTGGGGGAAGATTCCAACGAGTTTGGGCAATCTTTTCAGGCTCAGGAGTCTTGATTTGAGCAAACAGAGTCTCTCTGGTGAATTGCCATTTGAGCTTTCAGGTTTGCCGAATCTGCAGGTTATTGCTGTGCAGGAAAATTTGTTGTCTGGGGATGTTCCCGAAGGGTTTAGTAGTTTGATGAGTTTGCGATATTTGAATCTCAGTAGCAATGCGTTTTCTGGTCACATTCCGGCAAATTATGGTTTTCTTCAGTCATTGGTGGTTCTGTCATTGTCTGATAATCATGTTTCGGGCTCAATTCCACCGGAGCTGGGAAATTGTTCTGACATAGAAGTTATTGAGCTCCGGTCTAATTCTTTGACGGGTCACATTCCAGCTCATCTCTCTGGTCTCTCGCGTTTGAGAGTGCTTGATTTGGGTATGAACAATTTAACAGGTGAAATCCCAGCAGGAATTTCTGAATGCTCCTCGTTAACTGCTTTGTTGCTAGACTTCAATCATCTTTCAGGTGGCATACCCGTCTCATTGTCCAAGCTATCAAATTTGACGATGCTGGACCTTTCTTCTAACAACTTAAGTGGAACAATTCCAGCTAATCTTACAATGCTTTCTGGCTTGATGAACTTAAATGTTTCGAATAATAATCTCCAAGGTGAGATCCCCCTAATGCTGGGTTCTCGATTCAATAATCCATCTGCATTTGCGGGTAATCAAGGCTTATGTGGGAAGCCATTGGATCGAAATTGTGTGGCTATAATGGATAGGGGTAGGAAGAAGAGGCTGATTTTGTTAATTGTCGTAGCTGCTGGTGGAGCTCTCTTACTGTCGTTGTGTTGTTGCTTCTACATTTTCAGTCTCTTGAGGTGGCGCAAGAAACTCAAAGAAAAAGCATCTGGGGAAAAGAAGAGGAGTCCCGGAAGGGCAAGCTCGGGAGCAAGTGGAGGTCGTGGAAGCACCGATAATGGAGGGCCAAAGCTTGTTATGTTCAACAACAAAATCACACTTGCAGAGACAATTGAAGCAACTAGACAATTTGATGAAGAAAACGTGCTGAGCAGAACACGGTATGGGTTGGTTTTCAAGGCCAGCTACAGCGATGGAATGGTGCTCTCAATCCGCAGACTCCCAGATGGATCACTAGATGAAAACATGTTCAGAAAAGAAGCTGAATCATTAGGGAAAGTAAGGCACCGAAACTTGACAGTCCTTCGCGGATACTATGCTGGTTCACCCGACTTGAGGCTCCTAGTGTATGACTACATGCCAAATGGAAATCTTGCGAGTTTGCTTCAAGAAGCATCTCACCAAGATGGCCATGTCCTCAATTGGCCAATGCGCCATCTCATTGCACTAGGAATTGCCCGTGGATTGGCCTTTCTACACACCTCCTCAATGGTACATGGCGATGTCAAGCCTCAAAACGTTCTATTTGATGCAGATTTCGAAGCCCATTTATCCGATTTTGGGCTAGACCGCCTCACAATTGCAACTCCAGCTGAAGCCTCAACTTCCACTTCAGTTGGGACTTTAGGCTATGTATCACCAGAAGCAGTTCTAACAGGGGAAGCCACAAAAGAATCAGATGTCTACAGCTTCGGCATAGTTTTACTCGAACTATTAACTGGAAAGCGACCAGTAATGTTCACACAAGACGAAGACATTGTGAAGTGGGTGAAAAAGCAATTGCAAAGAGGTCAAATTACAGAGCTATTGGAGCCTGGTTTGCTTGAGCTTGACCCTGAATCATCAGAATGGGAAGAGTTTTTACTAGGAGTGAAAGTTGGATTACTATGCACAGCACCTGACCCGCTTGACCGACCCACCATGTCAGACATTGTGTTCATGCTAGAGGGCTGTCGGGTCGGACCCGATATTCCTTCTTCCGCGGATCCAACCTCTCAACCTTCACCGGCATAACCCGAAACCAACGTTAACCATTTTGTTTCTTCTTTTCTTTTTCTTTTTGGTTTTTATTAATTTCTCATTGTAACAGTTAGCTGAATATTTTAGAGGTTTTTGAGGGAACAACAACCAAAAAAAAAAAAAAAAGGTTTGCCTTTTTTTTAATCAGTAATGTTTTTCATGCTTTTGCCATTATTTGCATATTTTTAACTTGATGCTGGCCTAGGGAGTAGGTAGGGTCCACAAGGGTTGTGAGTGTGGTGAAAAATTCAACACACTCAATCTCACCCATCACAGTCAACGATTTTGAACAAAGCCGCAGTTAGGGTTGGATGAAAAGAAAATGGACAATGATGGGGCCACAAGTCCAGTCCCGCCAAAAGGAAAAGTACTAATTATTTGATCTGATCTGTGTTGGTCACGTGGCTTTAAGACTGAATCCCGGTTGTTGTGGCGAGTAAAAATGTAGCCGTTAATGGTGTGGGGTCCGAGATGTACACTCTGGCGCTGGCTTATAAACTCGAAGAACTGTCTTTTCCCAAGGGTGGGACTGGGGGCATTAGTTTGGTAACTTTGGTTGAGTACAGCTTCACCGAGTTTTCTATATTATTAGGGTGACACATGGGTTACTCTGTTGGCCCTCTGTTTTTTTTAATTTATTACGAGGCAGTGGAGGAAAAGACACAAGGACCCAAGTTGAGGTCCCACTAGCCCCTGGATTAAGCAGGAAATGGGACTCAGAAAGATGAGAGAGAAAGATCAAAAAATAGTCACCACTCACCAATGTACTTTTTGTGGGTCATGACGAATGACCCTATTGGAATCAAATTTTTATCTGATTTGAAATCTAGTCTGTTGTGTTGTACCATGTGGAACTGGAAGTGGAAGTACCAATTATCTTTTTTGGCTTTGCCCTCGATTTAAGTTTAATAAAAAGCCCTGTTTCCACGCCTTTTTCTTTTCTTTTTTTTGCTTTTTACCGGCATTGGAATATATGGAGCAAATAGCAATAACCGAAAGATTCTCCAATTGTCCTTCAATGGCATCGATGACAAATTGATAATTAAGAATTGAGGGAAAAAAGGGAACACATAAATAAAATATTCAAAGTGACATTAAGAACAAGACAAATTGAAATTATGTCCAAATCCGATGCAGTGACCGTTAAGTATCCTTCTTTGATTTGTTTAATCCATCGTATTAATTTCTAGATATAATACGGTACGCCAAATGATTTAATAATTTTGTTTGTCGCCTCGAAGGTGCAAATTCAAGCACGAAGCTCCGAGCCTCTCAAGTAAAATTAATTTCTAGTTCAAGCTAAAATGCTATGCTCTCATTACTACTCTCTACAATGGCAAAATCAGAATATTTTCATTCCAAAAGGTAAGAGTTGAACGTCTTTTTCACTAGTTAATTAAGAAGAAAATGATCCAAAAAAAATTAAAAAAGAAGAAGAAGAAGAAGAGTAGATGAAGGGTAAGACTTGACCATCCAAAAGAGTAACGAAACGATGTATTGAAAATGTTCTTTGATAGAGAAAGGCAAAAACTATACTATCTCACCATCCACCACACATTCTTACCTACCGAAACAATGTGAGTTCAATAGTTCTTACCAAGGCCATGAGATAGAACTCAGGGCACCCCATAATCATAAAAGAGTAGTTCCGTGTTTTTAAATTAGAGGGGTACTCCGTACTTGGCAAAAAATTACAGTATAATTAGAATCAAATTTGAATTCTTTATTAAACTTTCACTTTGATATATTATACATACAATTTGTTCATTCTTGATTGTCCTATTTTAGACCCAAAAAAAAAAAAAAAAGAGATAGAAAGAAATACAAAATTTATGTTAGTTGAATATTATCAATGTTCGTTTTTGAACTTTTTGTCAACTCTTTCAAAAAATTTGTAAAAATATTATTTGCAAGAGTAAGCAAATTGTTTTTTTTTTTTTTTTTTTTTTTACTACTTGATTTTAGGGGAAAAAGAAAAAGAAAGTTTATTATTTAATAACTGTTGAGGGTTGTTTTTACACTTCTTATACCTTAGACACATGTCTTGATGTTATTAAATAATACTTAGTCTATACTTTTTTAAGAAGAAAGTTGGGTCTGGCGCTCCTGTGGAATGGGCTCCAAGGTCCCATTCTGCCACTGTTAGTTTATGCACAAACATTAAATCCAAAGCCCAGAGAACAGCGCTGCAAACAGGGCTTATTCTCTATTTCTACCGCAGAATGAACATTTCTCTAGTTTCCACCGCGAAACTGACTTTGCTTAACTTTCTGCTATGTAGTAAAGTTTTCTGCGTTTTTCTACAACATGGGTGACTATTCTCATTTTCTTTGGTAGAATTATTTCTCTACTTTCTGCACATAAACTCTAAAACCCAAAAAAAAAAAAAAAAAAAAAAAAAAAAAAAAAAAAAGCAAGCCATCAAGTAAATGTTAGTTTACATAGGTTAGCATATTCTCAAATATTTACACACACACACTAATACATATTCACATACAAATATATAAAATATATTTTGCAAGATATGAACTATAATGTGTGTGTGTATATATACACATATGGCAGAATTAGTTAAAGATAAACACACTAATACCAGTGTCAGCAAAGAATACAAAAGGTTTCTGCTAGCATAATAATGAATTAAAAAGAAAGGTATTCTTAGCAGGATAATGACTAAGAGAGCTCAACTCCAACTCACACAACCTTGTTACCCAATTAGGCTACAAAGTTGAGTGGTTTGGAATGTGAGTCAGAGTAGTCATCCTTTGGAGATTGCAAAGAGCATGATTTGGTGTTTTCTGAGGGAGGGAAAGGATTCCTAGTGATGCATGCTAATTCTACCGTGTATTTCTACTTTCTCTCCTCTCAAATACCATGTTCTTTCTCTTTTCTCTCTCTTCTTTCACTTTCAACTCCCTATTTAGATTTCCTTCATATGTTTTTCCTTGATTTCTATGTTGTTCTTCCTACCGTTCTTGTTGTAGTTGTTCCCATATTCATAGGTACGGTTCCTTTTATACCCAAGATCAAACTTAGGTGGTTTTCCTTCTTTACCCTTATTTTCAACAACCATTTTGTCTGCTGCAGGCATTCAACCAACACCCACAACGTACTGGCCACTATCTTTTGGCCGTGTGCAAATGGGTTCAAGTCCACTAACCTCTGGCCTCTAGTAGTGGATTTAGTCCCACTACTTGCTTGGTGACAACTTCTTTCCTCTTTTTGGGTAAAGGCCAACTGGCCACAATAACCTTGCCTCTCTCTTTCTCTTTCTCATTAATTCCCTTTGTCTTCATTCTCTAATATTACGAGTGGCAATTCGTGTTCGCGTATCGGGTTCATGTCGTGTCGACTCATGAGTATCCGACTATATGGATCAACACTAACTCGACATGTTTATTAAATGGGTCAAGATTCCTCAACCCTAACACAACCCATTTATTAAACGGGTCAATCGTGTCGACCTATTTATCATATTTTATCAAAATGAAAAAAAAAATAGAATTAACCAAATTGAAATATGAAAAACCAAAAAAAAAAAAGAAAAGTTTTAATATAAATTTAGAACTAACAAGTAACTGCATCACAAATAATCATTCAAAATTAAAGCATATCTCAATATCACAAATAATCAATCATAATATGTCAAAGAAAATAAATCACAACAACTAATAAGTTTATATACCTAGGGTTTGAAGGGTATATTGGTAAAATGTTATTTAATTAAACGAGTAAGACAGGTTAAACGGGTTCCACGGATTTGACACTAATCCAACCTGTTTATTAAATAAGTCAGTCATGTCAACCCGAATATGACACTAACTCATTAAGTTTCAACCCATAACCTACTAATTTCATGTCGTGTCGTGTCGTGTTCCCAGGTCGTGTCCAATTTTGCCACCACTATCTAACATGCACCAAATGGTTCCCACCTACCTTCTTCCCATTTTTGGTAAAGATGCTTTCCTATTTTTGGTAATGATGATTTCCTAATATAGCATATTTCCAAAATTGGTCTTGACGGGATACCAAATCTAGGTCATTTCCCCCCTCCACCAAACCACACCCTTTACACCTTATCGGTCGTGGGTCTTGCTCCCTTGCATGGCTGGAATGCAGAAGGGCAAAACCTAGACCATGCCTTACTTACCTACCTTGCTACTTTTGTCTTTTCTCTGATTTTTTTTCTTCTCTAATATTAATGAACTAAAAATAAAAAACCAATCACATATACTCAATAAAAATCACCACACGTTCTTATTAAAAATTAGGGGAAAAAAATGATCATAAGTAGTATTAAATTTAAGTAAGAATTTTAATATGTGACTAATTATGTTTACTTTAAAAATAATAATTTGACTAATTATTTATATTTTTATGATAAAAATTGTGTTTAATTTTAAATGTATCTATATGTATGCATGTGTTACATGAAATTTTTTTTAATAATTTGACTAATTATTTATATTTTTATAATAAAAATTGTGTTTAATTTTAAATGTATCAATACATTTGCATGGGTTGCATGCTAATTTAACATAAAATTAGAGTATATGAAATCTAATTAGAATGACTCTTTTTTCCTTTTTTTTTTTTCAAATAATTATGAAAACTAAACTATTATGAAAATATATTTAAAGTGAACAACTAATTTTTTAGAACATAGTAAAATATTTCATTGAAATTTATTATTGAGTTTTTTTATAAATTTTGATAGAAAATTTGGACCAGTTCCAACTTGATTGGAAGTGATTTTATAAAAAAGAAAAAGTTGAAGGACACTTGGCATAAATTTTAATTATCTAAAATATAATTAAAATGACACTTAGACATAAATTATGAGTAAACATAACATAGAAATTTATTGATTTTTTTTTTTTTTTTTTTTGAGAAAGAGAAATTTATTGGATCGGTTGTATAGATATAGATAGGTCTATTCAATTAATCAATTCCCTATTGGCCAGACCGTAAGGAACCATCCCCAAGATAAGAGTGGGCCTCGTTTGTCCAAAAGAAAAAGAAAAAAGAGTGGGCCTCGAGCAGAATAAGTTCAATTTCCAAGCGAAACAGCTTGCCCGTCATAATCAGATGCAACTTCGGCTACTCGCTCATCCACAAAATCACTCATTATTTTAAGCCCAGATCTAAGCCCAAATACTATACCTCCATTGATAGCCAAGCCTCAAAGGATTCGGCCTTAGCAACATTTGCCAAGAACTCCCCTTTTCCATTCTATGATACTAATGAAAAGAGAGAATTGTTCCATAATGCTTTACTCTTAAAACTCTTTGATTCAAAACCCTTTCCAAGTCTGCTCATATTCAGCCAATTTTGCTAGGCAAGCTTAAACCCTCCTATATTTCAATAATCCAATCAATGTCGTCAAGGAGCCCTCCTACAGGGCTCGAGCAAATTTAGGCCTATACTTTTGTGAAACTGGTATCTCAACTCAATCTCTGTTGCCAAGAGCCTTATAATATAATGACGTAGTTTGCTTTCCTTTATCAAGAGAACTAGGATTCATATCTCCTCTCTCTCCCATTATTCTGATAAAATGGCATATGTATTCCTTTATTAAGACTTAAGAGACCCCTGCTAATTTGATCTAGGCTATGCTATTTTATAATTGAATTCTTCGAGACTTAATTCACAAATAGCCCATTATGCCAGGATGAAAGGTTGAAATCTCACAAACACACGTCAGTCTAACCTACTTTGTTCAGCAATCCATTTTAGTCCATGGTTTTGAAATCCAAACCATTCAAAGAATGGTAAATGGAGATAGTGACGAAGCCAAATTTTCAGTTTAGGAGGGGCAAAATTAAAAATCAATAAAAAAAAAAAGCCTAAAGAAAATCAATCAATATTAATAATAAATAAATAAACAACTATAATTGTTATAATATTTTGTTGTGTCCCTATCATTACTTATTATTATTATATTATATTGTGATAATATTAATATGGGGCCCATTGATTGAGTTGTTGTGGCTAGTTTGAAAGGAGAAAAAAAAAAAAAAAAAAGATTGGGGAGAATATAAAAGAGTAGCGGGAATGGTGTGGTGTGGTGAAATCATGTGTGACAGTGGCTTTCAAGAAGTGAGAGCTGGTGCCTTTTTCTTAGGTGATAGGCTTATTGATTAAGTAATATAGGTTTTTGACTTCTTTCTTATGTCAGTGGTACAGATTGGCTATTGTGGGAATGCTTCTTTGTTTTTTCTTTTCTCATGTCAAAAGGGGCAAGACCTTAGAAGAGTTAAAGTTGTTGTCCCCCCCCACCTTTGGCTCCGCCCCTGAATTGAGAGATTGAAGATTTTTAAGGTTAGATTTTTAAGTGCTTGTGGGGTGTGTGAGGCAAGGGCTAAGATTCAAGTCTCCAAGAGAGAACTTCACACACATATACACTTAACTTATGCTAGAGTAGAATTTCTATCTTATATAAAAAAATTATCAAAATGTACATAGATACAATCAATCTTACCGATAAAAACATCACATCTTATCACATACAAAATCTTACATGTCATTTTTTTTATGTGAGTTCAATAACCCTTAATAAGGTCATGAGATACAAGTTAGGGCACCCTCATAAATTTTTATTTTTATTTTTTTAAAGTAGTTTTGAATGGGGTTGAAGTGCTTTTAGATTAAAGGGGTAATTGGCACAAAATTACAGTATAATTAGAACTAAATTTGAATTCTTTATTAAGCTTTCACTTTAATATATTATACAAGAAATTTGTTCGTACTTGATTACCTTATATAAGACAAAAAAAAAAAAAAAAAAAAAAAAAAAAAAAAAAAAAAAAAGAAAGAAAAATATGCTAGTTGACTATTACCGATGTAATATTAATTGCAAGAATAAGCAAATTGTTCATTTTTTTACTGCTTAATTTTAGGGAGGAAAAAAGAAGATAGTTTATTATTTCATAACTAATTTTTCAAATGAATTTTGAAAATTGAGATATACAAAACGAATCACCAATTTTTAAGAACTTTTTAAAAAAGAATTATACGTGAATTAATAAATAACTTTTGATAAGAAATTTTAATTAGTTTAAAATGGATTAGAAACAGTTTTAAATGGATTAGAAAGTCTTAAAGGTAATTGTGGGGCCCAGCCCAAAATAATGGGCTAGTCTAAACTATAGGCCCTTCCAAGAAGCATCCTTTCCGAGGAGAAGCCACAGATAAAACATTATCCAAGCCCAATTGCGGTAAAAGGAACCTGTCCGAGGAGTAACTCCTCCTCGGACATTACGAAGTCCGGACGAAGAGCTCGCCCCAACCATTGCAGTTCATCCTCCCAGCATATAAAAAGAATAAAACCCAAAATATCTCATGGAAAGCTGCCACCACTACATTAAATGTGCCACAACCACCCTCTTGGCCGCATTAATGAGGAAAAGACCCCTGAACAGTACTACCTTGGCCACTGCAACTCACAAGGGAGTGATAGGGGAGTCTGATGGGACAGGTGCTCAAGTGGAGGCTTAGATGATCAACAAGTGTAAGGTTCAGATAAGAATGAGAGAGCTATATAATGTAGTGGAGTCCCTCAAAGAGGGGATGGAAAAATGTATTCGGAACTGAATAAATAGAACCTCCTGTTAAATATCCATCCCTGTGTTTTTGTTCCTGTAACAGTATTGTCCATGCATCAGACCGAATAAGCTCACTGAGGCTAAGTTTTTTGACCCATCCTCTACAAATATTTATTGTGGGTTGCGCCTTGAGCCAAGGCCAGATCAATAGGGTTTGGGCCAGGAAAATCGTGCAACTACAATTGGCGCCGTCTGTGGGAAGAATTAGGGCATCAGCTAGCACAACGGTCGAGCATGGCAGAACTAGGTCCACACCAGGAGAATCCTCACCAGGCTAACTCCCAACAGACACAACCCGCCGAGTCCCAGAGCCAAAATAACCCCGCCAACCCAGGCGGCAGGAGAAATCGTGAGGGAAGTGTGCATACTATCCGGACGAGCCAGAGTCACACTCAGATAGGTAGTCACGTGTCCCAGAGGCGAAATAGTCATCAGGCCATGCAGCGAGAGATAGATGACCTGAAAAGGAAGCTACGACGTGTGCAGCGAAAACGATCTCCCTCTGACTCAGGCGAGTCTTCTAATGCTGAGGATGCGAGTTACCGACGGAGGTCAAGGACCCCCCCAAGTGAAACCTTTTCCTACGAAAGGGAACCACGCCCTGTACGGAAGTATGAGAGCCCATCCAGCAAGGGTTCGGGGAACGATGCTATGAAGAAGGCGCAGGACCAGGTTTCGAGGTCACCCTTCACGTATAGAATCTAAAGGGCTAAGCTGCCTAGACGTTTCAACCAACCGGTGTTTGCCATCTATAACGGCCGAGCAGACCCGGTAGAGCATGTGAGTCAGTTTAACCAAAAAATGACAATCGACTCACAAAATGAAGCCCTAATGTGCAAAATCTTCCCATCCAGCTTGGGATCAATGGCGATGAGATGGTTCAATAGCCTGAAGACAAATTCCATAGGCTCCTACAAGCAGCTCACTCAGGCTTTCTGCTCCCGCTTTATCACAAACACCAGAGTCCCTCGACCCCTCAGTTCGCTATTGTCCTTATCCATGCAAGAAGGAGAAACCCTAAAAGCCTACTCGGATAGATATTGGGAGGTGTGTAACGACTTAGATGACAACCATGATGATGTTGCTATCAGTACGTTCAAAAGCGGTCTCCCCACCGAGCATGGCTTAAGGAAATCCCTCACTGGTAAACTAGTTGCCGACGTTCATCAGTTGATGGATAGGATCGATAAGTACAAAAGGGTAGAGGAAGATCAGCTGCAAGGAAGGGGAAAGGAGAAGGTCATCCCCCCCAAAGTAAGTGATTTTAGGTCGGAACGGTATAACCCTAGTCAGCCGAGGAGAGATTTTTCGCGACAGGCTGGACAGAGCAACCCGCAAATAGTGAATGCCGTATTCAGGGAGCCAGTACAACAGGTGCTGGAGAAAGTAAGGAACAAGCCCTATTTCAGGTGGCCGGGAAAGATGGCTGGAGACCCTTCCAAACGTAACCAGAACCTGTACTGCCACTATCATCAGGACCATGGGCATACCACTGAAGATTGCAGGAATCTATGGAATCACCTAGATCAGTTGGTCCGAGAAGGGAAATTGCGTCACCTTCCGCACCCCTCGAGCGGCCATCCCGGTCAAGCAGTACAAGAGTCTCGAAAGGATGTGTCCTTAAGACCCCCCACCGGAACGATACATGTCATCCTCGCCGCGCCAGGGAGAATTGGGCCACCCATCCCCAGGATACTGGCTGTCGATCGACTTCCCTCCGGGGACAGGCAAAGGGAACCCAAAAGGTAAAAAAAGCGAAGTTCTTTGATACTGGGATTCTCGGACGAGGATAAGAGAGGAACTATTCAGCCTCACGACGATGCCTTGGTGGTTACGTTAAGAATTGGAGGTTTCGATGTTAAAAGGGTGTTAGTAGACTCGGGAAGTGCGGTAGAGATAATGTACCCTGATCTATACAAGGGGCTGAACCTGAAGCCGGAAGATTTGACAGCCTATGACGCCCCCCTTCTCAGCTTTGAAGGGAGGATTGTTACGCCAAAGGGGTAGATCCGATTACCCATACAGACTGGGTCGGAGGTGGTGGAGGTAAATTTTATCGTGGTCGACGCTTACTCACCCTACACCGCGATAGTTGCCAGGCCATGGATCCACGCCCTAGAAGCCGTATCCTCCACACTTCACCAAAAAGTAAAATACCCATCCAGAGGACAAGTAGAAGAGATCCGAGGAGATCAGGCCGTGGCCAGGCAGTGTATGGTGGCCGCCATCTTACATCGGCCCCTGAGAGCTTATAGCAACCAGCCACCTCGGCAAAGCAAGGCGATGGGATAGCCGAGGAGATAAGGTGTGAAAGTTTAGATAAGATCGCTGTCAGCAACGACCCGGAGAAGTTTTTTCAGGTCGACTCTGAGTTGCCTTCTCAAGAAAAAGAGGAACTGGTCAGATTTCTCAGAGGGAATGTCGATGTGTTTGCATGGGACGCCTACGACGCCCCGGGAGTTGATCCTAGCCTTATTTGTCACCACCTGAACGTCAACCCCTCTTCCACTCCAAAGAAGCAGCCACCCCGACGCCCTTCAAAGGAACATGCTAGTGCCGTAAGAGACGAAGTGGCAAAACTGAAAAGAGCAGGGGCTATTAAAGAGGTCTTTTACCCCAAATGGTTGGCAAACACGGTGGTGGTAAAGAAGAAGACAGGGAAGTGGAGGGTCTGCGTGGACTTCACGGACCTGAACAAGGCATGCCCAAAGGACCCATTCCCCCTGCCCCGAATCGACAGAGTAGTGGATGCAACCGTGGGTCACCCTCGAATGAGTTTCCTGGACGCCTTCCAGGGCTATCATCAGATACCCCTTGCGCTAGAAGACCAAGAGAAGACGGCTTTCATGACGCCCATCGGAAACTATCACTATAAGGTGATGCCGTTTGGGCTGAAGAACGCAGGCTCAACCTACCAATGGATGATGACCCGGATGTTCGAGCCACAGCTGGGCAAGATCATTGAGGTTTACATAGACGATATGGTTGTGAAGAGTAAAAGGGTGTCCGAGCACGTGAAAGACCTTGAAAAAATCTTCGCCATCTTAAGGGAACACCGATTGCGGCTGAATGCTTCCAAATGTTCATTCGGGGTCGGGTCGGGGAAATTTTTAAGGTACATGGTAACCCACAGGGGAATAGAAGTAAGCTCCGATAAATCAAAGCAATTAACAGCCTACAGGCTCCTCGGAACCCGAAGAAAGTGCAGAAGCTCACTAGTATGATTGCAGCATTAAACCGGTTCATATCGCGATCAGCGGATCGATGTCGACCTTTTTACCTCCTGATAAACAAGTGGAAAGGGTTTGAATGGTCGGAGGATTGTATTCGGGCTTTCCAGCAGTTTAAGGAATACCTGTCACGACCACCCATCATGTCCAGTCTTGAGGTAGACGAGGTGCTGTTTGCGTACATCGCTGTAGCTCCCCATGCTGTAAGCCTGGTACTGATACGGGATGATAATAGGGTGCAGTGACCGGTTTACTATGTGAGCAAATCATTACATGAGGCCGAGGTGCGATACCTACCTCTAGAAAAGGCAATTCTGGCGATAGTACATGCCACCCGGAAGCTCCCTCATTACTTTCAGGCGCATACGGTCATCGTCTTAACTCAGCTTCCCCTTCGAGCAGTGCTTCGAAGCGCTGACTACACAAGAAGGATCGCCATGTGGAGTGCGCTTTTGGGGGCCTTTGATATTAAATATATGCCCAGATCCTCCATCAAAGGTCAGGTCCTCGCAGACTTGGTAGCGGAGTTTGCTAAACCCTCTATAGAAACAATAACCGAGAAGAAAGACATGGATGGAAAATCGGTTGGTGCAATTTCAGCAGGGGGGACCTCGTATTGGAAGGTCTACGTGGATGGCGCGGCCAACCAGAGAGGATCTGGAGTTAGGATAGTTTTAATATCACCGGACGATGCTGCCATTGAAAAATCACTGAGGCTCGAGTTCTCGGCTACGAACAATGAAGCCGAATATGAAGCCTTACTTCAAGGGATGACAATGGTTTAAAGATTGGGCGGAAAAGTAATAGAAGCATTCTCGGACTCCAGGTTGGTTGTCGGACAAGTGATGGGTGAGCTGGAAGTCAGAGATGCTAGGATGCAAGAGTATCTGGGACAAGTCAAACGCCTACGGACTAGTTTTGAGTCCTTCAATCTGACGCACATTTCCAGGAGTGCAAACACCCATGCAGACTCGCTGGCCACTCTCACCACGTCCTCGGCGCATAATCTGCCACGAATGATCCTTGTTGAAGATCTAGTCCAGGCAAGTCCCATCAGAAGAAATCCGGCCCAAGTCCATCAGATCAGAAAGAGTCCCAGTTGGATGGACCCCATAAAGAACTTCCTCCAAAACGACATCTTACCGGAAGAAAAATCAGAGGCCGAGAAGATACGTAGGAATGCTCCTCGGTTCTGGCTATCAGAGGACCACAAACTATATCGGCGCTCCTACTCTGAACCGTACCTACTCTGCGTACATCCAGAAGAATCTGAATCTCTACTTGAAGAGTTGCACGAGGGAATTTGTGGAAGTCACACCGGAGGAAGGTCGCTGGCGCACAGGGCACTCACCCAAGGATACTGGTAGCCGAACATGCAAAGAGAGGCCCAAGAATACGCTAAGAAGTGCGATCAGTGCCAAAGATTTGCCCCGAATATCCACCAACCCGGAGGGGTTCTCAATCCCCTCTCTAGCCCATGGCCGTTCGCACAATGGGGTCTTGATATTGTCGGACCTTTCCCCAAAGCTGCGGGAAACAAGCGATACATAATAGTCGGAACCGATTACTTCACTAAATGGGTGGAGGCTGAACCTTTGGCCAACATTAGGGACGTGGATGCCCAGAAATTCATCTGGAAGAACATTATCACTCGTTTCGGAACTCCACGTACACTCATTTCCGACAATGGTCTTCAATTCGACAGTAAAAGTTTTAGGGAGTATTGCTGCGAGTTTGGGATCATTAACCGATATTCCACCCCCGCCTACCCCCAAGGAAATGGGCAAGTCGAGGCCGTGAACAAGGTCATAATGAACGGACTGAAGAAAAGACTGGATGAGGCAAAGGGGAGATGGGTAGAAGAACTCCCGCACGTCTTATGAACCTATCGGACGACGCCGCGACGGTCAACCGGTGAGACACCCTTTTCGTTGACTTATGGGGCTGAGGCTGTGCTCCCAATCAAGAACAACTTTCCCACACTGAGGTCTAACTCGTTTACCCCAGACAGTAACGATAAGTTATTAGGAAGAAGTCTAGACCTAGCCGAGGAAAAAAGGGAAAAAGCAACGATTCATATGGCCTATTATCACCAGAAGCTGAGACAAGGGTATGATGCCAATGTTAAACTGCGACCTCTAGGTCCACGTGATCTCGTGATGAGGAAGATTCTCGGCAGCGCAAAAAACCCCTCTTGGGGCAAATTGGGGCCCAACTGGGAAGGACCATACCGTGTCACATCCGTGGCCGGGATAGGCGCCTACTATCTAGAAGATTTGGATGAAAAAACTGTACCTCGACCATGGAATGTAAACAACCTCAGAAGATATTATTATTAATGAAAATAGCTTAGCCCATGTTTTGTTTCATGATTATCCTCCGCCTACTATTCTATTTACAACTATTCATAGTTTTAAACAGAACCTAAGTCCTGCATGGCTTTTAAACAGAACCTAAGTCCTGCATGGCTCCTCGGACCACAGACTTAGGGGAAATTATTACTTCATGACAACTATTCATAGTTTTAAACAGAACCTTAAGTCCTGCATGGCTCCTCGGACCACAGACTTTAGGGGAAATTATTACTTATGACAACTATTCATAGTTTTAAACAGAACCTAAGTCCTGCATGGCTCCTCAGACCACAGACTTAGAGGAAATTATTACTTATGACAACTATTCATAGTTTTAAACAGAATCTAAGTCCTGCATGGCTCCTCGGACCACAGACTTAGGGGAAATTATTACTCATGACAACTATTCATAATTTTAAACAGAACCTAAGTCCTGCATGGATTCTCGGACCACAGACTTAGGGGAAATTATTACTTATGGCAACTATTTATAGTTTTAAACAGAACCTAAGTTCTGCATGGATCCTCGGACCACAGACTTAGGAGAAATTATTACTTATGGCAACTATTCATAGTTTTAAACAGAACCTAAGTCCTGCATGGCTCCTCGGACCACAGACTTAGGGGAAATTATTACTTATGATAACTATTCATAGTTTTAAACAGAATCTAAGTCCTACATGACTCCTCGGACCACAGACTTAGGGGAAATTATTACTTATGACAACTATTCATAGTTTTAAACAGAACCTAAGTCCAGCGTGGTTTCTCGGACCACAGACTTAGGGAAAATTATTACTTATGACAATTTGGGAAAACTATTACCTAAGGGAAATCATTTTAAGGCGTGCGCGCAGTCTAGCACCATTGCAATCCTCATTCAAATTTGCTACATGACATCTTCTTCACCTTAACCGTTTATATCATTACAAGCGTTAAATAAAGGGATGGTACCAACATAAATCCATAAACACAAAGGAAACATTCTATATTAATATTCCGAGATCAAATACAAAAAGAGAGGTCCTTACAAAAGAACACCAAAAACAGGACAACTCTCATTCAAAAAAAAAAAGGGGAAGTACAAAAACTGAAAGCCTAAGTGCTAAGCCTTAGCAGGGGGATCCTTCTTCTGCTCTGGCTGAGGAGGAGGAACCTCGGAGATAGAGTCAATAGCGGGATCTTTCGCTTTGTCAGGCACGGGGACGGCATCAGGCACCTCCAAATCCTGCTCAGAAGCTGCTTGGACGCCGTCAGGATTCTCTCGGATCTCCTGAGGGTAGAAAACGTTCTCAGGCAGTCTTAGCGCCGAATCCGCAGGAACTCCTGCAGCATCAAGGCCATGAGCCCATGAGATGCTGCAGTAGTCCCTACACACCTCGGGGATCTCCTCTGATAGCCTGGCCTCCGTTTCTTGGACCCCAAACTGGCGAGAAGCATTCTTTTCAGCCTCTGTGGCCTCTCGGATCAGCTGAGCCTCCTCTTTAACTCGACGCAACTCATCCTCGACTCTTTGCAAAGCAGTCTTGAGATCCAGCACTGCCTGCTTCTCGGTGGCAAGGTTGATCTGGGTCGAGTACAGCTCTTTGCGCTGGTCCTCCGCCTGGGTCTCAGCACTTTTCAAACCGGCCTCTGCACTCTTGCGCCGTTTCTCCAACTCCTTAAACTTCTCCGTAAGCTCAAGGTGATCGTGCTTGAGGGACCCCAAGGTTTTCTCCATCTCCGTCCGAGACTGGGTCTCAGCCTCAGCTCGACTGCGATTATCACGACAAAATTCCTCAGCCACAAATACCTGCTGAGTAATCTGCGAACGAAACAAGATTGGTTTAAAATTTAACAGGGTTAAATAAATCAATAAAATAGTAAAAGGATTACTTACCATCGCGAGATCCCTTTTGAGGGATAGGAAAATCTCGGGCTGAGAGAACCGCCTATAGGCCTCCATATCCCGAGGAAGGAGTAGGGGTTGCTCCAAGGCATCAGCCACGTACCCTGTTCGGCCCCGATTATACTCTCGGATCGACGAATTGTAGGAGATGGCAACCCCATCTAGCTCCAACTTGGGGCTCCATGTACGCGGGGTAGTGCGCACCTCAGCAAGGTTCTCCTTATCCCGGCTTTCAGCGGAGTTGCCCGTTCTGCTCCTTGGCGCCCGGGTGGTTTTTTGCTGCTTGGTCGGCTGGACAACCACCTCACCCTCCTCAGGAGTGTCAACCGGTCTTTTCTTCTTCAAGTCCGGATTGACCTTAAGGCCTAGGTTCGAGGGAATCTGAGAGACCACAGGAGGAAGGGTCTGCGCTTGTGACTGGGTTGGTCCTTTTGATGATCGGTCTTTTGATGATTGGCCTTTCCCTCGGGAGGCCATCAACTCCCGTAAAGTTTTTCCCTTCCAGGCCATGGGTTCTATCTCTTCGTCCGAGGAGTCGTCCGAGCAGGTTATGATAAGTGGTCACCAATTGCGGAGTGTTGGTCCTGCTCTCCTTCAGGATCAGAAAGCTCAACCACGGGGTCTTGCTGAACCTCCTCCTCAAAGTAAAACTCATCTATCTCTTCCTCAAGGGAAAGACGAGATGATTCGGTTTCCCCTTCAACCGGAACAGCAACACCAGGCTCATCTGGCGGAGGTAGTTGCTCTGCTAGATAGGGATCTCGAACGCCGGGTAGCACGACTGGTGGTAGATTACGTTGAGCTAGGAACCCGGTCTTAGACACGTCAATCCTAGCCAACCTCGGACTGCCAACCCTTATGGCGTGACCGATAGCTTGGAAAGAACGGCTCAGAAGTTGATAGCCCAGAACCAGATGGGCCGCACGCAACTGTCCGTCCTCAGTAACGTAAATCTCCGACCTCAGAAGGTAGTTCAGCGCCGGCACGTTCACGAGGTTTAGCCGAGGAGCAACATGAACTTTATCTGCAAACGTCCAAGAAAAATGGGATTAGTTCAGGAAATTTTCCAATTGTAAAGAAAGCAAGAAAAATAACCCCCCAATACTAAACCCTTTCTCGAAAAGGATTGGCCCTAAAGACGCCGCACCTGGGGTTCCTTCCCGAGTTGGACAATGGATACCATCAAACCACTCCCCCGAAGTAATAAGGAAATCGTTCTTCACGGTCTTATTGGATACTGGGAGACAAGAAATCAACCTAACGACCTCGGATCGGGATTTAAGATAATACCCTCCGTTCTCGATGTGGTGACACTCGTACAGATAAACCACATCGTGCCAGGTAAGGCCTAGATTCATCCGCTCGTCTAGGACATCTATGCAGCCTAGTATCTTGAACATGTTCGGGGCACATTGATGCGGCGTCAACCTATGGTTGAACAGATATTCCCTAGTAATCCTACGCATGGGAAGTGTCATCCCTCCCTCTATGAAAGCAATCATAGGGATAACAACTTCTCCCTCGCCTCTATCTGTCAATACTCCTTAAAGAGGACAGTATTGCAGCCCCACCCCCGGGGGAATGTGGTATTTTGCCCTAAAGGCCTCCATAGCGGCCGGAGTTTTTACTAATTTTTCGAATCTACCCATCTGAGCTGAACTGGAGGAATGAAAATAAAGACCGAGAAGAAAAGTAAAGTCCGAGGAGGGAATCGAAACGGCGAAATGAACGAAATTTACTGATACCTTCACAAAACGCTCAATGGGATGCCTGGAAATCTCTCTTGGAGGAGACGCTTCACGAAAAATGGCTATGGTGGCTTAGCGGACGCAAGTATTCGTAGATCTCTGGAGTTCGATGGAGTTCTCTGGAATCCTCTGGGGTTTATGAGATGCAGATAAAAAGAAAAACTGAACCCCTCTGACGCCTTATATAGCCGGGAGGAGAGAGAAAAGATCGCTCCTGCCTAAAAATTCGAGAAAAAACGATGGTCGTTCGATCCACACCACACCGTTAGATGAGGGGGACATAAAGCCTCCAGAAACAAATGGCCGCGCCTCGTAAATTGTAGCGCGTTCAAAGTAACTGTCCACACGCGCGCCCCAAGCCCTCCTTACTTCTATCCTCTCACTAACATCAAAACCCTGCTTTTCTCCTCGGAAGGAGATAAAAACCGGAGTTTTGAGGGGCTATTGTGGGGCCCAGCCCAAAATAATGGGCTAGTCTAAACTACAGGCCCTTCCGAGAAGCATCCTTTCCGAGGAGAAGCCACAGATAAAACATTATCCAAGTCCAATTGCGGTAAAAGGAACATGTCCGAGGAGTAACTCCTCCTCGGACATTACGAAGTCCGGACGAAGAGCTCGTCCCAACCATTGCAGTTCATCCTCCCAGCATACAAAAAGAATAAAACCCAAAATATCTCATGGAAAGCTACCACCACCACATTAAATGTGCCACAACCACCCTCTTGGCCGCATTAATGAGGAAAAGACTCCTGAACAGTACTACTTTGGCCACTGCAACTCACAAGGGAGTCTGATGGGACAAGTGCTCAAGTGGAGGCTTAGATGATCAACAAGTGTAAGGTTCAGATGAGAATGAGAGAGCTATATAATATAGTGGAGTCCCTCAAAGAGGATACAGAAAAATGTATTCGGAAATGAATAAATAGAACCTCCTGTTAAATATCCATCCGTGTTTTTGTTCCTGCAACAGTATTGTCCATGCATCAGACCGAATAAGCTCACTGAGGCTAAGTTCTTTGACCCATCCTCTACAAATGTTTATTGTGGGTTGCGCCTTGGGCCAAGGCCGGATCAATAGGGTTTGGGCCAGGAAAATCGTGCAACTATAGTAATTTTAATAGAAATTTAAAATGTGTGCTATAAGTGGTTTTAAATTGAAGGGAAGGGATATTGGCTGATATTAGAGAATGTGAAATCTAATTACAATGATATTTGCTAAAAAAATTTAGGGTATGTTAAATTGGCATGTTAAATCTAATTAGATCACGCTTGCCAAAAAATTAAGAGGGCAGCTAAAATCTAATTTAACAAATTTAATGAGCTTCCACTTTATCATATAGACAAAAAATTGCTCATTATTGATTGATCTATTTTAGAGGAAAAAAGAAAACATAAATTTTTATTATTGTGATGCGATCAATAGAATTAACGTATACCCTTTTTTCCAATAATTATGATAAATAAACTATTATAAAAATATAGTAGATCGTCTATAATATATAGAGAAAAAAAAAGGAAAAAAGAAAAAGAAAAAGAAAGATAGATCGATTCAATGAATCAACTCCCTAGGAACCGGCTCCCCCAATAAGAGTGGGCCTCAATTGTCGAAAGAAAAAAGAGTGGCCCTCCAGCTGCATAAGTTCAATTTCCAAGCGAAACACCTTGCCTATCATAGTCAGTTGCGCAAATTCAACTTCGGCTACTCGCTCATCCACGAAATCTTTCATTATTTTAAGCCCAGCTCAAGCCCAAACACTATATATCTCCCTTGACAGCCTAGTCTCAACGGATTCAGCTCTAACAACATTTGGGATGGCACAGTCAAGAACTCCCCCTTCTCATTCTATGATACCGATTAAAAGTTAGAACAGCCCATTGTTCCATAATGATTTACGGTTAAAAAACTCTTTGATTCAAGACCCTTTCCAAACTGCTCAATATCAGCCAGTTTTACCGCACAAAGCTTAAACCCTCCTATATTTCAATAATCCAACCAATGTCGTCAAGGAGCTCTCATATTACAGGGATTGAGCAAATCTGGGCGTATACAGGTATCCCAACTTAGACCCCTGCAGCCAAGGGCAATCTCTGCCTTTCTTTATTAGGATACCTCAGGTTAAAATATTCTCTCCCATTATTTTAAGTTTGTAACTATTGAATTATACTTGAAAATAAAAATAAAAAGAGACCTGCTAATTTGATCTAGGCTATGATATTTTATAATTGAATTCTTTGAAACTCAGCCCACAAACAGCCTATTCTGCCGGGATGAAAAACATCACATCTTATCAAATACCAAAATATTACATGTATCACTATTTTAATCTGAAGGGGCCTGGCTCCCAATTTCTAGCACCATGTAACCTAATCATAAACTTTTGCATCTAGCAATGTCAAACTCAGCCTAGATTCCGAGTGGAGCAAAAAATAAACATAATATATGCAGCAATCTGAGTGAACACTGAACAACATATAAGTTTTACCTGATAAATCAATGCAACCATGACAAAGGTCTTCTAAAATTACCTGATGAAAAAGGGCCCAAATGCAGGATACTCCAAATGACCAAATGATAAATAAAGAAACTAAATCATAATCTTCAAACTTACGGAGACACAACATATACTCTCATATTTTTTGTTACCAGTCCAAAGCTAGAATTCAGGCTCCATCAAGTACACCCCAACAAGCAACAAATGGCTACAGTACAGGAATCTTAATCTCTCTCTCACAGAGTTAAAGAATAGACCATACTAGAAACATTTCTTCAAGTACACACACACAGACATACAGAAAGTCTAGAAACACAACTTTAAGTACAATAATGACGATCAGAAATGTAAAATGAATGTTTGACAGGGATCTGCCTCAAAGACAGTTTCTAGACTAGTTTAAGCCAACATCTACAATACAGCAACAGGTAAAGCAACAGCCCAGCAAGCTTTATTTTGAAACTCACCTCCAAATTAGCAGAGAACCTCTATAAAATGTAATGGAAAGTCCACATACAGAATGAATAACTCTACACAAGATTGCCCACTTAGTATGCGTCACAAACCTTGAGCAACACCTACAACACCAACATCAGCAGCTTGCAGAAAACCTTTCTCTAATCTGCTCTGGATTGGCCAGCTCGAGAAGAAAGGATGATACCAACAATGAGACCATACAAGGCCAAGGCCTCAGCAAAGATGAGAATAAGAATCATTCCGACAAAAAGCTTTGGCTGTTGAGCATTAGCTCTGCAGATAAACAATCAAATTTCAGCAAGGCCCACACTTTTTTTTTTGATAGGTAATAAAACTTTTATTGAATAAAATGAACATCGTGTTCATGATGATGAACACTCTGGACATGAAAAAATACAAAAAGCTCAAGAGCTTAAGCTAACAGATTGTAGGAAAGTAGAAATTGAAATACATCGTTTAAAACCCCAAATATGAGCCTACTGAAATAAAGTACAAAAAAGATGTTTTAAAAAATCTAAGGATCTCTCATTATCTTCAAAGATACTGTTGTTACGTTCCTGCCAAACATAACCAATGTGCTCTAGATCAAATAGCACCCCATCCCCTTGTAAGAACAAGATGAAGGCTGAGCTCATGGGCTCAAAACCCACCGAGTGCAGGTGTAATCACCAAAAAAAGAAAGAAAAAAAGGTAAGTAAACCTAGTAGTGTCATTTGAATGAATGGTCAATGTCAAAAAGCAGTTCACTTGTATCCTAGGCTTTTAAAAAGAGCATTCATTCAGGCAGCTTTGTAGTAGCATCCTCTCGTCTACAAAAGATTGCAAGTTGCCAACCAACCCTATACTTGCATCTATTGCACAGAACAAAATAATATGCATCTCCAACCAGTGTTTGCTAAACATTCTGTCTCTCCTTAAGCACTACAATGTATTTTACGCAATATTGTCATTAAGGAAAATGATTGCAGAGATTAACAAAAACCTTCCTTAAGCCCTTACATTCAAATTGATTGCAACAGAATTTGATTGCATGAAGGAACCAAAATTCACAACAAAAACCATTATTGGTGTCCCTGAGTCAAATGTTTGACAAATTCAAAAAGAAAAAGGCCTCTTAATTCATGCTACCAATGAGTTTTTACAAGGTCAGATTCAAGAAGTTGTCATTGTTCCTTATGAAAATAGAACTTGGTGATATGAGCAAGACCACTAAACAACTCTAAGCATAACATACATCAACTACCAACACAGTCTAACAAGAAAACATAGAATGCACTCTTGCATTCTCCAAGGGCAGAAGAAAAGAACCATCTGTAAGATTAAGACTTATAATAACACGACATACACAATGCATAACACATTAAAAACAAACAATCTATCCTTTTTGTTTCAACTTTCAATACTATGCATAAATTTCAAGGATGTGTTTAGGGGTTTCACAAAAGCTTGACTTGCTAATTGGATCAGGAATGATTCAAGATCAAAACAAAATACAAACAAACATTTAAAAGCCATGTACAACAACAACCAACAAGCCTTAGTCCCAAATTTTTGGAGTCAGCCATGAATCCTCAACAATTAGCCAAGGCCGGTCACATGTCTTTTTTCCACCAGCCATTCTATTATATCCAAAGCTATACTCTTTGTTACTTCCTCAATTAACATATCCATTTTTTACTACTTCTACTAATACTACTTTTGGTCTTCCTCTACCCTTTTTCATTCTCTTAGCTTAAATCAACTCACTCTTTCTCACTTGTACATTAATTGCTTGCGGGCTATTAAACCTACAAAATGCTTAAATTTTGAAGTTTCAAAGTTATTTCCAGTTATATGTTCTCTTTAATTTGTTCACCATTTCAAATTGTTCTAAAAGTATTCCAAATCGGGTAATATTATTTATATATATATATATATATATAGAGAGAGAGAGAGAGAGAGATGAATAAAGGGGGAGAGTACCAACTGTAAGGCTAAAACTTATAATAACATGACAATGCATAATACATGAGAAATACAACATCCCACCCCTTTTGTTCCAATACTATGCATATACTTTAAGAATGTGTTCAGGGGTAACTGGATCAAGGATAGTTGGAGATCAAAAAATCCATGGCCTGTAAGCACTAAACAGAGAATTTCAATCAATGCACAATAGCTTTCACATATACTGGTTCCAGAGGACACTACCTGTGTGCTTTGGTTCCTTGTATTGGTTTCCCTTACTTTCAATGAAGTTTTGTTACATATCTAAAAAATAAAAAATAAAATCTAAAAGACAAGGCATCTTATACAACAACAATAACAAAGCCTTAGTCCTAAATTGTTGGGGGTCAGCTATGGATTCTCAATAGATATTAATCAGAGTCGGCCACGCGTCTTCTTTTCCACCATTCTATTCTATTTGAAGTCAGACTTCGTGCTACTTCCATTACTGACATGTCCTTTTTCACTACTTCTCCTAACATTATTATTTTTTTTTTTTTGTCTTCCTCTACCAATTTTCATTCCCCCAACTTGAATCAACTTACCATCCTCTTAAATCCATAAAATGGAAACCGCAACAAACAGTTCCAATCAACTACAATGAACCCATTCTAGAAACACAATTTCTTAACACACAAGCTAATTGTACAAGTACAAGATTCACAAAAATCACACTCATACGTGACCTCATCCTATTGCAATTACATACACGTTTCTTTCTTAATACTCATTTCGCACAAAAACAAACTATTAACTGATATATGATACATACAAAGAACGATGAATAAAGGGAGAGAGAGAGAGAGAGTACCTAACACCGGCATCGCCAACGATACCGATAGCCATACCAGCGGAGAGGCCAGCGAGGCCACAAGATAGACCCGAGGAGAGATGGGCATAACCGTCAAAAAGGTAATACGATTTGGCTTTAGGGTTAATCCCGGTACTAATAATAACCGCAATGATCAAACCGTAAATACCTAAGACTCCAGCCATAACAACCGGCACGATCGATTTCATCACCAGTTCTGGTCGCATCACACCCATCGATGCCACCCCAACTCCACTCTTAGCTGTCCCATAAGCAGCTCCCATACCTTAACCAAACCAAAAAAATCGTATCATTAAAAACACTACTAGTTAAAAAATAAAGATTTAAGGATAATAAAGTGTGCTTTTACATGAGAAAACTAGGGCAGCCGCAGCTCCGAGGAAGCCGAAGAATGGAGCGGTTTCGTCGCCGCTGAATACTGAAGAAGAAGACATTTTTTTTTCTTCTGAATTCTAGGATTTGTTTTTGATTTGGGAAAGTTTGGGAAATTGATCGCAAATTGTTCGCTTTTAGAAAGAGAGAGAGTTTGGGAAATTGTGTGTTTTGTTTTGTTCTTGTTATTGGTTGTCGAACTCGAATTGGGTGGAAGGAAAGGAAGCTTCGGTGTGGCTTTCCTTATTATGGGCTGTACAGTTTTAACAGTTTTATCAACAACTGGTGGCTGTGCTGAAAATTTCAGCCCAAAATTTAAATCGATGAAACAAACAGGGCTTGAGAGTCTAAATTTAGACTGATGACATGACGCTGTAAAATTTTGAATCTGGGTCGAGCTTTGACAAGCCTCGGCCCATAGGAATTGACAAGCCTACTTTAATGGAGAAGGCCTCGTATACTCCCATAACTAAATTTAATTAAGGTCTGTTTGGTTTGGTGGAAAAGGACGAGGATGAAACCTTCTTTCGGAATTTCGGACCTGCCCATTTGGGAGAGAATGTATTTTACTGAGGATTTACTATTTAGCCCAATCTTTTTTAAACTTCTCTTTAGCCCTTATTTAATAACAATTAATTTATTCAAATTAATCAGATTTTATATTATTTCGCTTTTCCATTCTTTTTACTAAACACGCAGAGGAAAGAAAACTTGAACATTTTCTTACCTCAGTCAATGCATGAAATCAATTTATACTAGGTTTTAGTGGGGTATTTAATGGATAAATAATGAAATAGTCTAGTCAAAGGCTAAGACATGTATTCATAAACTAATATATCAATAATATCCACTTCAGTTATTTCTCACGTTTAAAAGCTTTTTATTAGTTTGGTTAGCAAATAAGTGTAACTTTATAACTGTAGTTTGCCAAACATTGACAATTTTTCAGTTAAAAGTTAAAACTTTAGTTCCTAAACCATCCCAAATAGAGATTAGTCCCTTCAAAGCAAAGTTTCAATGGGCCCCTCAAGGAGGTTCCTATGTTGTACTGATATAAGCAAATGCACCAGAGCAAGAATTCTACATCTCAATTCTTACAAAAAAAAAAAAAAACAGCCATTTTACCCTTTTGTTCTACGGTGTTTGCAAAAGATAAGGATCCGTACTGTTATAGGCTTTTAGAGTCATGGGCAGTTATCTATATATATATATATATTCCAGTTCCATCAAAGGTGGGGTACATTGGGGGTTCTACTTCATCAATATATTCACACACAGATAAATAGATAGATAGACCCACTACGTACTTTAGACTAGTTTAGAGTCTCTGGCACCAGCAAAGCATTCCATTGCATATAAAAAATGACACCTATATAGATCACTATCTTTCTGATCAACTTCAAGCTATCATGAAATCTTCAAGCAGAAATAAAATCACTCGGTATTACCTCTGGTGTATCCATTTTACAGAATGTTTCTCATTGCTAAATCAATTCAAAAGAATGTTAATTTTGTCCCATTTCCTGCTTTACATAACTTGTGAATATTATGCAGCAAAATGGCCCCGCTATCGGATTTATAAAATCCCATTATCATGAAAAGAAGACTTTTTATGAAGTATGGTTGTGCACTTTCTTCATTCTTCTCCTCCGAAAGTCAGGGTACTTATTCTTGCCGCTCATTTTTAGCCCCTTTTGCATCATAAGGGAAATGCATGTGTTTCGTAACAAATTCGCAATTAAACGATTCTTACTTTCTCTTCAACATTTTTGACTTGGTTTAGAAAAGTAAGTGTGGTGGTTTAAGATTGATTGAACTTTCACCATGATGCACATAATTAAGTACCAATATAATAGCTTTTTCATCTTCTTGCATCTTCAGTGTCATCTACTTCAAGAGTACAAAAGCCCTAGATAATGGACACTAATTATGACTGATTTGATGGACTAGGTGGACGTGCGAATGCTTAACATTTAATACATTGTGATTTAGCTTTCGATATAAAGACGTTCCCATGATAATCTTGTTTGCATCATTCTATTTTTTTGAAACTTGTAGTGCACAGATGAGATCGTTCCAATCGCCTAAAAGTTTACTTTAACATTTTTCTCATTGATTATGCTTGTTGCGGATTGTTATAATGAATTCAAGATGATTATCTTACATCACATTCATAGAGTTAAACATATAGATATTGCACTGAACCTACAAAGCACAGGTATTGGCCACACGTACATTTCAGATATAGTATGGGACCAGAGATCGACATATGTGAAGGAAGTCCATGAAAAGCATCAGTTAGAAATTATTATAAGGAGCATGTGGATATTCTCATGGAAGTGAAATAGTTACGTGATGCTTTTCCATTACCTTTTTTATGAGTCCATTTTCTACGGTACTTGAAATAGTCTATTAAACGTAAAGGTTGTGGATCATTTTAAGATTTCATGAAGACTTGCACTTTTGCTATTATCAGTTTAATGACTCAAATTTTTTGCCACAAGGCCATGATATTGTTTAAGAATAATTCTTTTGAAGAATGGATTTGTGCTTTCAAATGCTTATGTGGTAAAAGTGGTCAATTTCATTGATGGTTTACATTTTTTTCTTTTCCTTTTTCTTTTCCATAGGGATTACTAGAGGTCTTAACCTATCTAAAATTCTGAACATCGCCCATACCAGCTCTGCCTAGCTTGGTCAAATTGCCATAGACAGAACCAGGAAAATGGCTGATGATATGAACAAGCATTTTCATGTGGTGGCCAGCACTATCCGCACTAAACATTTGCTTCGTGCACTTGCCAATATCATGAAAAAAAATTTATTTTCACAATCTCTAGTATAGGCACAAATAGCTAGTCTGCCTTATAACCTTTGATTGTACATGAAAGTCCATTGACTAGAAACATCCATAAGGGAAAAAGAAAAGATTAGACAGTAAGAACGTACCATACTTTTTGACAAACCAGCACAAACAACGTTTCTTATGAATGCAAAATCTGTAGCTAGAAATTAGGCATGTCTTTGCAAGACAAGCAACACAGATATTTAGCAAGTCAATTCCAACGCGTTTGTCATTGATTCAAACTGGACCCGCCACTGAATCTTGAAAAATGTAATCAACACGAGGCAGAGTCTGAACCAACCCATTGGAAACACACCATACATGTTACAGGACCCCTCAGCTCGCCTGTGACCATCATGGCATCAATCCCACATTTCTTTCTCAATCAATACCCATCTTCCCCACATTTTATGCCTAGAGACTTACTGTTCAACTGAAAACACTCATCCATCAATGTCACACATGCATATTTTCCAGTATTTCTCCTAAAGCTTCTAGACCTCAAACCAATATAAATATCACACACAAAAACTTGTGCCTACTCGTTGGTGTGATGTTACTGGAATTATCACATCATTTTCTTCTCACTTATAATATAAAATATTTTATTCAATCTATTATTAATATCAATATATATCAATATATTCCTTTGTTCCTTTGTTTCGTACTTTTTATATTCTAGTCAATATAAGTCATAACTTCTTTTTTTCATCTTGAAAATAATTGATAAAGAGTTGGTTAATGATGTTCGAACGTGTACTTATTGTAATTGCCTATTTAATTGCATTCAGTATAAGTTCAAGACAAATAAGGGCTCTTCAACTTGTGATCAAGCAATAGATATCGTAGAAAATAATTAACTTTTTGTTATGGTACCTATTGTAGCGGCTGAAATAGCTATTGGACCAGGCTAACTGTTTCCTCAATTTATCGTAATAGAAAATCAACTTGTATCAATCAATCAAATTTGTTGATGAAGATGTGTTTTTTTACCTTTCCGTTTTTTTTTTTTTTTCTTTCCCAACTTTTACTGGTGGAATTAATGTATAGAATTTAATCCAATCAACAATATAAAACATCTATACATTAGTTGTTTTATATTTAATATTTTGTTCTTATTTCTTTCAATTCTCTACCATTGATTTATTGGTCTGACATGGATAATGACTACTAAAGTTCAACCTCCAATACTCTTCTTGTCCTATATCTTTCTCTTATAATGATTATGATATGAAAAGCTCCATTACTACTATAAATATGCAACCATCTGAGAAATTGGTTACAGTTTTCAATCGGTCCCTAGCTTTTCAATTCCGATCATATATAAATTAGCCACAGGAACGTCCACTCTAATTCACATGATGGACAATCATCACCTTATAGAATGAGAAATCAGCAGTAAATTAACATTTTCTCCCCCACAAATGTCGAAAAGGTTCAAACAATTTCCAGCAAATGGGGCTAGAAAATATTTTCTTATAATCATAGACGCTTGAGTGAAATGTTAGGGGTCTAGATTCTAGAAAGTAATTATTTTATTTCATTTAAATGAAATGTTAGAATTAGTACCTACAAGGGGGCACAATGATAGTTCATTCCCCATTGAAAGAAGCTTGTGTTTCACACCTTTGAATAGAGAGAGTGAGGTTGAAGAGTTCCATTAAAAAATAAAAATAAATAAAAAGTTAATAAATGCCTTAAAGGTATTAGTTTAGGAAATATATTTATAAATTTTTTTAAGAAAAATAAAAGGCAACTAATTTTTTGACATTTTTTTTTATATTTCAATTGAAAGTAGTATTAAAAGTTAAAACTTTCCTAAAGTAGTCAATTAACAAATATCTTAAACATTCTAAAAAAACAAATGTCTTAAAAGTACCCGTTAACTGTACTTAAAAAAAGAAAAAACTATATGATTCAACAAATTCATAGTGATTTCTCTTTACCAACCACCGTCAACCATAAATTAAAATTCATTAACTAACAATAAGTTTCTAAAGGGTAAGGTGTTATTTTTAGATTAAGAGAGAGACATGGACAATATGAGAGAGTGTTTGGAGGGAGGTCGATGTCATAAGGACTAAGATCCTAATAGGACCCCGCTAGGATCTCCTTTTGCCGGTTACGTTAACTTCATCTTCACACTTTTCATCTTATTATATCAAGTATATAAATATTGTACACAGGAGAAGCTTCTTCTCCTTTCTCTAACAAGGGAGATTAATTTATCTACAACTTGTTTATATAGTGTCTAACTTTACTCTAAAAGCAAGAGAGTTTCTTGTTTTGCTATCATATTTTGTGCAAAGGAGCCCCCTTCTTTTTGAGGGGGTAAAACTTAGGTGAAGTTCTTTAGTTTCCCTCTCCTTTGCATGTCTCTTGTTTGTGCGTGTATTTGTTTCTAAGAGAATTTTTTAAAATTGTTTCATAAGAAAGTGTATTGTGTAAGTTATTATAACTTTTGAGTAGAGTTTATGATGTGTCTTTGTATTAAAATTTCATTCTCATGCATGTGTGCATGTTTCTAAAAATAAAATTAAAAAGGTAAAATTCCTTAGATTATAGCGTTGAGTTTAACTATCCTTAAAAGCAATAACCCCTTATTTTAGTGCACTGGTCAATAGGATGATTAAATTCAATTTTGGAATTTAAGGCACAATACCTAAGAAATTATAGATGATAAAAATATTAATAATTCTAAAGATTCAAAATTAAATAGTGTCAACGTATATAATTATATGATATGAGCGTAGTATTACTTTTCAAAAAAATAAAATAAAAAATTATCCCTATCATTACAAAAACTAAAATGAAGTGTTTCAAGACACCTTAAAATAAATACAATTAACACTCTTGAAGTTTGGGTTAATGTTAGGTTCAAGACTTTTTAAAACTGACCAATTTGGTTCTTAAATCTTTATTTATTTTTCTTCTTTTTCTAGGGATTAAGTTGGTTAGTTTTAAAAATCATAAACTTGGCTAATATAATTAACTCAAACCGTAAGAGTGTTAATCGTACTTAAAACTACCGTTTCTTAGCTCAGAAAAATTGTATTTAAAACAAAAACAAAACTGGGGTTCAATTCCTTTATTAATGCCCTTGAATTTATTGGACACGTGGTATCATTTGGTCATGTACACAAAGAAAGTAAATAAAAAAAAATAAAAGAGGAATTGTATTTGTTGTTTCGCTATCACCGCCACAGCTTTTAGAGAAAGGCTGGGAGGGGTGTGGGGCGTTTTTGGTGGGGACCACAAATGGTGTAATTAGTTCAATGATGCGGTCCGCCGCATGATTGGAGACCACGGCCGACCACCACCACCGTCCTACGTGGATCTAACCGTCCACATCACTAGCCCACCTGCGACCAAACCCACTCCCCAGTAAACAGTAAACACTTCTGCTCTTATCAATAACTACTACTAGTATTTATTTATTTATTTTCCAATTTCTGTAATTCCCAACTCCTTTCTTCAATATTCCGTATGTATCCTTCATCTGAAAGATGTTACATCGAGCTCTTTTACCATATGACCAGGCGCCTCCTCTGCAACCACAAAGAGAAGAGAAGTAACTAAAAACAAACACAGAAACAAAACATGGGAAACACGGAATAATATGGTTGTTATATCGGCACCACATGTCGCATTATTTATGGTTCTTTATGAAAAAAAAAAAAAAAGTTGCTTTGATGTAAAAATTCCCATGACATTATTAGTCGTTTAAAATTTACGCACTCCCTTTTGGGTACATCAATTTCACGTGTGACATAAAAAGGCCACTGCTTAGTCGGCAAAATATGAACACAGGACACTTTTCTAATTTTTATCACATGTCTGCTTCGTGTTGGCTCTAAAGCAATGAAATTAAGACTTATCTGACATAAAAATAATCTTTGTTTTGAATCTTGTATCTTAATTGACATTTCTAATATTTTCAATAAAGACATTTAAAGTTTAAATCTCTCTCTTTTTTAATTATAATTATCAAATAATAATAATAATAATAATTTGTTTTCATGAAATGAATTTACAATGATGAAAGGAATGAAGGAAGGTAAGAGCTGTACAATTATAAAGGTTAGACCAAGTTACAACTAATATAACTTGTTCTACCACCTATTGGACAACAAAAGCTAAGGCCTCGAGAGTTATTAGGATAACTCTACCATGTGGTTTCTAAAATTCTCCCAACTATTTTGAAACATATGGTTTGGTTTTTACTACGTCATCAATATTTAAACTTGCATGAACTATTACCATTTTAGTACCTATTCACATGTAGGTCCCTTATGGGCTCACCTTCTATGTGAGAGTCCGGAGCACTACTCTAGGACTATGTAAGTATTACCTATAAAAAAGTGAAGAACATGATATAAAAAACAAAATGAGTAATGTTGCTTAATACTTATCATTTTTTTGCTAGTCAATACAATAACACTGAGAATCTAGAGTACAATTGGATGTAACTTTTTGCTGAAAAGTAATTATGTATAATTATACTTAAAAAAAATTAGATATTAAAAAGGTTGTACATAAACAAATAAACTAAAAATCTTTTTTTTTTTTTTTTAAGCATATGGCTGTGACCTAGTTAACACTCAAATTAGGTGGATTAGCATTGGCATTTGATTAATTAGTCATAATTAATCCATAATGGTTGTAACATCGGTTTCAAAGTGAAGTTGAACATTATGGGCTGGATAATGTGACAAGGTGCCATGAACCCCTCAATTTCATAACATCAGTCAAAATAAAAATGGTGTACCAAAAAAACAATACTCGATTTGTTGGATGTCTTTGAGTTCTTTGACTTCTTTCCTCTTTGATTCCCTCACCGTTTCACTTTCTTTGTTTTTGTTTTTTGTCTTCAAGTTCTTTCTGTCTTCCAATTGCCGTAATGATTCAAAATGCTTCCCTTTTGATTTTTGACATAACCTTGAGCTTTTTCTTTTCTTGTACTATATATTCAATTGCTAGAGTCATTACATGTTTCTTAGGAAAATTATCTAGGAGTATTCACTTAAATTGTGTGGATGAATTTAGGTCTCATTTGGGAAGAGTGAATGAAATGGAATGGAAATAAATAAAAAGAATGATTTTAGAATATTCTTCATTTCCCTTGTTTGGAAGTTTTAATGGAGAGAATAGAAAGTTCTATCTCTTGTTTTGAAGTTTAAGTAAGAGAGAATAGAATGGGTAGAAAGAAACACTCATTCATTTCAATTTCTTTATAATTATTCTTTTCCATTCCATTCCTTTATGATATTTTGACAACACTCGCATTTGGCATATGCTTTAATTTCCAATAACACATGAAAAAATAGTGGGTTCCAGTTAGCTCAATTGATAAAAATCTCTGATAGTTAAATAAGAGATTTAGAGTTCAATCTCCTGCCTACGCTAAAAACCGATTGGTGTTTTGATTTGATGATAAATAACTTTCATTAAGATCAGACGCCATAAGTTGAAATTTTCTATAAAAAAAATAATATGTGTAAAAAAAAACTCTATTAAAATATTAAATGATTTTTATTATAAAAAAATAAAAATAAAAAACCTGAGAATAGTGAATTTGTTGTTCAGCTCTATTTATTGAGCATTTCACATTTCTCTTATTACATAATTTCTCAGATTTTTCGTCCACCTCTTGAACAGATCTTATTGTTTCCAAATAGTTGTCATATTCAATTACAATGGGATAAATATTCTAATTGTTGAAATCGAATAGAAGGTCAAAAAGTCTGGGGACCCTTCTTTTTCTCACCAAAGGAAAAAAGCTAGATAATTACCACCCGAATTTTTCTTCAATAAGGATTATGGACACGTGCACCATGTTTGATTGCAAAATTACTCATGATTTTGCTTAAAAGTCAAAAGAAATTTCAAGCACAGACCCATGCGTCTTTTTATGACACAATGTGATCCAACTATGATATTACTCTCTTCAAATCAACATGAACGTCACCTTTTTAAGCCACGTAATATCCCATATAATTGGAATACTGGATCCCTATTAATCTGTTGTGTTGGTTTAGAACAACCACATCACCCCTTGTATAGTCTTCTAAAATAGAAAAAATATACCAATTTTACACATTTTGAGAAAAAAATATCCACATCAGTGGATGTAAAAATGTGTAAATATACACATTAGCTACAGTAACTGTGTATATTTACACGGTTACTGTAGCTTGTGTATCTATTATTTTAATATTTGTTTCTCTCTCCTCTCACCTTGCCTCTCTCTCAGACAGAAAATTCTCACTCTCACCTCTCTCTCATTTCATCTCTCCATTAGTCCACCGATCTCACCTCAAGCCATCGATCTCACCGATCTCACTCACCGTCGATATGATCCCAACAGATAAACCACGATACACTAGACCCAGAAACGACACCGTGGCGAAGCTCTCAGGGACATGATGTGTGGGTTTGGTGGAAGCGATGGTAACTGGGTATTGATCTGTGGGTATTGATCGAGGGTATTGATTGGGTTGATGGTGGGTTTTGATGGGTATTGATCAGGTTGATGGTGGCTGGGATTTTGATGGGTGGATTGATCAAAGGTATTGATCGGCTTTGCATAGGAAACCCAACTTACAAAAGTCTTACAATACTTTATTTGAATAAATGTGTATAATAGACAAACTGATGTGGGTGTTTTGTAAAAATGGGAGTATAAAATAGAAAAAGTAAGTTTTAGATGTGTAAATATACAAAATTTTTGCATCCACTGATGTGGATGCTCTAAGCAGCGAAAACATAATACCATTTGTGATCAATTAAGATGCTTGGTATCCATAATTATTCATGAATAGCTATTTTTATTCATCTATTCAATGATACTACCAAAATAGAACCATGAATCTGTATGTTTCAAAATTTGGAACAACATGATAAGATAAAGAAATGGAACCATATATCAACAAAAATTATTAAAATACCCTTATAAAATTATATTTAAACTCTGTGAGTATAATTAATATATATATAATCACTACAAGAAAAAATGTTTATTGCAATGAAAAAAATCGTTGCAATAATGTTATAGTCATTGCAATAGTTGATACATGGTGTTGCAATAAAATTTAAGGCAATAAATTTGTGCAACAAAAAATTTTGTTGCAATAAACTCTAAATATTTTAATAACAACTTTAATGCAATGATATATATATTGTTGCAATAAATAATTTACTATTTCAACTATCTTGTAAGTATAGGCTATTATTTTATGAATCTTATTATAATAGATTGCAAATAATTGACCAAAATAAGTCGGATTAAATTATTACAATGATATATTCATTGTAATAGATAATTACTTCATTTTATCATGGTGATAGATTATGAAATAATTGATACTAGGTTATTGTAATGATATATTCATTACAGTTTCATATTTGTCATTGCAATAAATTGTAAAAGAATTAATATCAAATTATTTCAATGATATCATTGTTCCAATAAGCTATTAGTTCAAAATTTTTGTTGCAATAGATTGCAAAAATAATTGATATCAATTTATTGCAATGATTTCGTCATTTTAAGTTATTGCAATAATTTTTCCTAATACATTAAAGTTTCTATTGCATCCGAAAATTATAAATTATTGAAACTTCTTAATGTTGATGCAATAATTTAACACTTTTGTAAGGACCCGATTTTGTAACGAACCGTAACAGTATTGGGTTCGCACGTAAAAAGGCCCAGACAATATGATTTGTAGAGCGTGGGTGTCAAGAACTAGGTTAACTGTAGTCCCTCTTAAAAAGATTCACTCTCAAGCACGTTAAAGGTCTAAAGTTGGTACAATGAACGTTTTCTTTAGTAATTAGTGCAATTCTTTTCCTCTGCTCTTACCTTCTTCTTTTCTGTTTATGTCTTTTTCTCTTTTCTTTTTCTGTTCCGATCCTCTTTTTCATGCTCTTCTTTTAGTTTATATACCCCCCTTTGCGCTCCATCTTTACCGCACACGTGTAAGTTAGGTCCGGAGGATTTCTTTCTGTCCCATCTGGCACCTCCTAGAACTTCCTATGGGCAGCTGTAAGGCTGCTTCCTTACTGTTCAGGTATCACCTCCACATTAATGCGGCCAGAGAGTTGGTTGAGAAGTCATTAATGCAGAGGCAGTTGTAGTTACAGATATTTGTTTGCCTTATCTCTTTCATCCTTGGTCGGTTACTCTATCCTTTACGGTAACCTAATCCTGAGGTCTGGTTGCAATAAGACTACGTCCTGATCGTCCTCGGACGCATACTGCCGAGGAGTAGGGTGTCTTCGGCCGGATGTGTATCCTCGGATGGGCCTTGAGCCTAACAATCCTGAATCAATTCTGAACTTTATGGTCCTATTGATCGAACGGTCCCCACAATAGCACCTCAAAATCCTACTTTTCGACTCCTCGGGAGAGAAGATGGATTTTGACGTCATAAGCCTGTACCTGCGTGCGTTTTGGGGCATGCCCCTGACGCTTTAGCATCCCGATTTTGGTAGCATTAAATTTTGACAACTCCACTGTCTCCCACGTTCGACGGTGAGATCTAAATCAAACGGCAGAGGGCTTCCCTTGTTTTGTGAGCGGGAATTTCACCGCTCACAACCTTCACATGACTATAAAGGCACTCTCTAATTAAATTCATACTTTACTTTCGATGGTTACATGGTTCTAGAGCTCATACATTGAACCTGTCTTCTTCCAGTCTTTGTCATTCTCCTGGCGACTACAAATAATCATACATTGTCCAAGGCCCTTCCTTTGAACCTGTAAGTCCTCTTGAAACTTTTACCACTTTCGTTTCAAGCCCAAAAATATTTTCTACTAAATTATTTAGGAAAATGGGGAAACAGAAGAATCCATTTCGATATCTCGTTGAATCCGAGGAAGGTATTAGAAACTTTCGCTCTAAGTACAAGATTCCCCCAACGGTAGGGATGAGGTACGCAGCCCAAGGGGAGTGGGTTGATGCCAGGCAAACTGGGGAAGTAGTCATCCCCATGATCACCTTTATTGAGGGTGGGATGACCATCCCCATGGGTAGTATCACTAGGAGTTACCTCAACTTCTTTAGGCTATCCCCCACCCAGTGTGCTCCCAATATATTTAAGGTTTTGGGATGCATAAACGCTCTGAATAAGAGAATGGATCTAAAACTAACCCATCATGACGTGAATTGGGTATACAACCTTCATCGCCTAGCTGACCAGGGCTATTATCTCAAGTCGAGATATCCTGAAGTAAGGCTAATTCAGTGCCTCCCCACTTCAAATAAGAACCTAAAAGAGGATTTCCTTATTTTTTTCTGGGGAATGGCATGATGGTCTACCTTGCCCGACAGTAAAGGGAACACCAGGTGGGTGCGAAGTTATAGACCTATACTATTTAGCTCATGAACACATTTTACTTACCTTTATTATTTTCGTGTCCTACAACTTTAACTTTAGAATCAACGGTTTTGCAGATAGGCGCTACACGAAGCCCAATCTCAGATTAGTCAATAAGGCGAGCCTAGACAGGTTATTGAAAGCTGAAATATACGTGAACGAGGCAGATGGTCAGCTCCAGGCAGCACATTTAATTCTTGGCTATACCCTCCTTTCTTTTGGCTTTCAGGCGCCGAAGTGCGTGATTAGAGCACGTGATCCTCGGCTTCACCGTATCAGTGTTGCCTACGAAGGGTTTATCGTTCCAGAGGGTATTCCACTTCCCCAATACACACCTCGCACAGAGCCTCTTTTCGTGGCCAGCGTCTCGGCGAGACCTTCTTCACCCTTACCTTCCCTCAAGAAAAAGGGAACCAAAAGGGGAAGGAAAAAGGGAAAAGACGAGGAAACCGTTGTAACAGTATCTGAATCCTCGGACGATTTCGGGATTTTTGATCAGCCCACAAGCCCCGAGGAAAACCCTGACGAGATGGGGATACAAAGGAAACCCCAGAAAAGCTTGCTGGAGCTGATGGAAGGTCAGCCGGGAAAGTCTGCACCTGCCAAAACAGCACCATCCCAGGCTTTATCTCTTCCAACCAGGTCTCCTCCTCCAGCTCCTCGCCACCCTCCTCGATCATCTCCAGAATCAGCGCCGCCCAGCGTTGCCGAGCAGAAAAAACGCAGGGAACAAAAGGGCAAGGAGGTGGCAGATGCGAGCAAGTCTCGTCCCACTCGAGAGGAGGATGTCCAACGAGCTGCAAAGCAACAGAAAACTAAACACCCCGCTACGCGAGGCCAAGAGAAATCTGATTCCCCACATCCTGAGCCACAAGCGTGGCTGCCAGCTCCTATGCTCGGTGGGGAGCCCCTGCGAGACAATGCCTCTATAAGGGATTTTAACGGCAGCATTGGGTGTCATGTAGCCTCGGCCATAGAGGAGGCCTTATTGCTCCCAAAAGATATGGCTGAGATAAAGAATATGAGGAAAAATCAAATCATCCTTGACAACAAACGATACTTGGGCATCGTGAGAAGCTGTCTTTTACACTGTTTCATTCTATGACTGTTACTCACTAATACGCACTTTTCATCGACTATAATGTTAACTCCCCCCCCCCCTCATTTTTTACAGATCATCCAAAATACTTTCAAGTTAGATGAGATGCTCAATGCTTGCTCCAATCAGTTAGATGGTGAAAGGAAAAGAAGGGTAATGGTTGTACAGACCTTGTCCAAATCTGAACAGGATTTAGTCGACGCAAGGAAAAAACTACAGGTCGAAGAAGAAGCTCGTAAGAGTGCTAAATCGACATCAGAAGGCTACCAGAAGCAGGCCGAGGAACAAGCAAGGCTCTTGCGCGAGACGAATGCCGAGCTGAAGAAGACTCAGGAGCAAGTTCTTATTCTTAAGAAGCATCTAGAAGAAACTCAGAAGCTAAGGGAGCAAGCTGAAAAGCTCAAAGAACAAGCCGAGAAAGCGAGAATCAACTCCGAACAGGCAATGAATGAAGCCGAGCAGAGGGGCTACGAAATTGGGATAGCCGAAACTGAGAAGGCTTTAAGAGCCGAGGTTCCGGAGGTGTGCCGCATCTACTGCGCGAGAACCTAGAGCGAGGCTCTTAACCGTGCTGGGGTTGAAGCCTCATCTGAGCTACGTAGGCCAGAGAACGTATATTACCCCGAAGCGATACGCCCCTCAGCTCCTCAACCCTATCAGGCTGATACTCCTTCTCCAATTATCAACCTTAACGAGGAGGTTTTGCCTTGCAATTCCCCCCCTCGCGGCCAACCGGGATCGACTGAAGTGGGACTAGCCCCTCCAGGAGCTTCCCCAGACAAATCCACCACTGCTTCGGAGGCAGAGACGGCCTCACAGGGTTTCCAATAGGAATTGGACTCCACAGTTCTACCAACTAGGGGCATTACTAAAGCCAAAGATGGAATCGCAACCTCGGAGGCAGATCTACCCACCAGCCAGACCCAGCAGATCCAATTGAAAGTAAAAAAGTAGAAACTGTTTTGTAACTTTAAATAGACACTTAATAGAGGACTTTTTCGCTCACGTTCTTATCGTTCTGACGGCTCCATGTTATTTTTGCACTCATTTACTTTGTCATTGTAATTTTGTATGGGTTCATTTCAACCGCGTTTTTCATTGTACGCCAATCTTACGTCCGAAACTCTCTCTTTCTGACTCCTTAATGAATGTTCATAGGGCATTATTTTCATCAAGTTTATGATTTAGAAAACTTATCACAACTCTATTATCATTTAGTAATTCAATACACAACCTAAAATGTCAATTTCTACCGAGTTTGCGGTCCGAGGATCTGGCATAACTTAGCCTTTGTTCCACGTTTTAATATAAATCACGGGATGTTAATTTCCACTAAGTTTACGATCCGAAGACCTAGCATAACATAGTTTCTGTTTAACAATACAGTATGAATGATAGGATGTTAATTTCCACTAAGTTTGCGATCCGAGGACCTGGCATAACTTAGTTTCTGTTTAACAATTCAGCATGAATAATAGGATGTTAATTTCCACTAGGTTTGCGATCCGAGGACCTGGCATAACTTAGTTTCTGTTTAACAATTCAGCATGAATAATAGGATGTTAATTTCCACTAAATTTGCGATCCGAGGACCTGGCATAACTTAGTTTCTATTTAACAATTCAGTATGAATGATAGGATGTTAATTTCCACTAAGTTTGCGATCCGAGGACCTGGCATAACTTAGTTTCTGTTTAACAATTCAGTATGAATAATAGGATGTTAATTTCCACTAAGTTTGCGATCCGAGGACCTGGCATAACTTAGTTTATGTTTAACAATTCAGCATGAATGGTAGGATGCAAGATTTTACAGGATGCATAATTGACGTAAGTTAAAAGAGAATATTTGAATTGAAATTCCTTTACTAATAATAATACCTTTTGAGATTATTTACATTCCAAGGATGGAGTACAGGTTTTTCATCTAGGTCCTCTAGATAGTAAACCCCTATTCCTGCTATAGAAGTGATCCGATATGGCCCCTCCCAATTAGGTCCTAGTTTTCCCTAATTTGGATTCTTAGTGGCCCCCAGGACTTTTCTCAGCACCAGATCTCCTATGACTAACGGCCTCATCCTCACATTGCTATCGTAGCCCTGCTTGAGTTTGTGCTGGTAGTAAGCTAGTCGAACCATCGCGCTCTCCCTTCGTTCTTCAATCAGGTCTAAACTTTTTTCCAACATCGCATCATTATTACCCGAAGAGAATGTACTGGTCCTTAACGTTGGGAATCCAGTTTCCAGGGGAATAACGGCCTCGGCCCCATAGGTCATGGAAAAGGGAGTTTCCCCCGTCGAACGTCGGGGTGTTGTCCGATACGTCCAAAGCACATGTGGCAGTTCTTCCACCCATTTTCCTTTCGCGTCATCCAGTCTCTTCTTAAGCCCATTGACTATTACCTTATTAACAGCTTCAACCTGCCCATTGCCTTGTGGATAGGCTGGAGTAGAATATCTGTTTCTTATGCCCAGTTCTGAACAATATTCTCTAAAGGCATTGCTATCGAATTGGAGTCCGTTATCCGAAACAAGAGCTCGGGGAATTCCAAATCGTGTAACAATGTTCTTCCAGACAAACCTCTTCACATCTACGTCCCTGATGTTCGCCAAGGGCTCAGCTTCAACCCATTTAGTGAAGTAGTCTGTGCCGACCAGCAGGTACTTCTTGTTTCCTATGGTTTTAGGAAAAGGGCCGACAATGTCCAGCACCCATTGCGCAAAAGGCCAAGGGCTTGAGAGAGGGTTAAGAACTCCTCCCAGTTGATGGATATTCGGAGCATATCTCTAACACTGATCGCATTTCTTAACATACTCCTGCGCTTCTCTCCGCATATTTGGCCACCAATAACCTTGCGTGAGGACTCGGCATGATAGAGACCTTCCTCTTGTATGGCTTCCACAAATGCCCTCATGCAATTCTCCCAGGATTGACTCCGCTGTCTCAAGAGGCACACAGAGCAAGTATGGCCCAGAGAATGACCGTCTGTATAACTTTTTATCTTCGAATAACCAGTACCGAGGAGCTCTCCTTCGTACTTTCTCAGCTTCCAGCTTATCTTCAGGCAACAAATCACTTTCAAGAAATTTTGAGATGGGATCCATCCAGCTTGTCGACGAACTAAGTTGATGGATTTGGCAAACCTCCTTTTCTGGTGAAGTGGGAGTACACAAGTCTTCGACGATAATCACCCAAGGGAAATTTCGTACCGAGGAGGTGGCAAGGGTCGCCAAGGAATCAGCGTGGGTATTTTCGCCTCGTGGAATATGTAATACGTCGAAAGACTCGAACTTCGTTCGCATACGCCTAACCCGGTCCAAATACCCTTGCATCCTTGGGTCTCTGGCCTCCAGCTCTCCGGTCACCTGGCCGACTACCAACCTCGAGTCTGAGAATAGTTTCACTGCCTTTCCACCCATCTTATGGACCATGCTCATTCCCATTATCAAGGCTTCGTATTCTGATTCATTGTTAGTAGCCGAGAACCCTAGTCTTAGCGACTTCTCGATGATGACCTCTTCGGGGGATATCAACACCAATCCCAATCCAGCTCCCCCTTGGTTTGTGGCCCCATCCACGTACACTTTCCATATAGACTCCCCTTGTGCGGATATCAGGCCAACCGATTTTTCATCCATGTGATCCTGATTCCTGCTAATTTCCTCAGGGCACTCAGCGAATTCAGCTACCAGATCGGCGAGGACTTGACCTTTTACAGAGGTGCAGGGCATGTATTTGATGTCAAAAGCACCCTGAATCGTGCCCCACTTGGCAATTCTACCGGTGTAGTCAGCACTTCTAAGTATGGACTTAAGAGGCAGTTGGGTCAAAATAACCACAGTGTGAGCTTGAAAATAGTGCGGAAGTTTACGTGTTGCATGGATCACCGCCAGTATGGCCTTTTCTAATGACAGATATCTCACCTCGGCTTCATCGAGGGATTTACTTACATAATAAACTGGCCTTTGGACGCCATTGTCTTCTCGTATCAAGACGAAACTAACTGCGTGGGGAGCTATCGCCAAATAGGCATACAACACCTCATCCACTTCAGGGCTAGACATGATAGGCGGCCTGGACAAATAGTCTTTCAATTGCTAGAACGCTTTAGCGCACTCCTCGGTCCATTCGAATCCTTGCCACTTATGTAACAGGCGGAAAAAAGGACGACACCTCTCAGCCGACCTGGAGATGAACCGGTTCAACGCAGCAGTCATCCCAGTCAGCTTCTGCACCTCTTTTGGATTCCGAGGCTCTTGCAAATCGTGAATGGCCCTAATCTGATCTGGATTCACCTCAATTCCTCTATGGGTCACCATGTACCCCAAGAATTTCTCGGAACCTAAACCAAAGGAGCATTTCGAAGCATTCAAGCGCAACTTATGTTCTCTCAGTATCTCGAAGATGCTAGTGAGGTCCCCCACATGTTCGGTCGCTACTTTACTTTTCACAACCATATCATCGATATAAACTTCAATACTTCTGCCCAGCTGTGGCTCAAACATTTTCGTCATCATGCGTTGGTAGATAGATCCAGCATTTTTCAAACCGAAAGGCATCACCTTGTAATGGTAGTTCCCAACCGGTGTCATGAAAGCGGTCTTTTCTTGATCGTCGGCGGCCAGCGGTATTTGGTGATACCCTTGAAAGGCATCCAAGAAACTCATCCTAGGGTGGCCCACGGTCGCATCCACCAACTGGTCAATCTTCGGCATAGGAAATGGATCCTTGGGGCAAGCATTATTAAGATCCGTGAAGTCCACGCACACTCGCCATTTCCCAGTTTTCTTCTTTACTACCACTGTATTGGCCAGCCATTGAGGGTAAAAGACTTCCTTGATAGCCCTAGCTTGTTTTAGCTTGGCAACTTCACTTCTAACTGCCTCGGCATGCTCCTTCGATGGTCGCCGAGGAAGTTGCCTCCTGGGGACAACGGCAAGGTTCACGTTGAGTCGGTGACAAATGAAATTTGGGTCCACCCCTGGGGCTTCGTACCGGTCCCATGCAAAAACGTCCACATTGGCTCGGAGGAACTCCAGCAAGTTCGCTTTCTCTTGCAAAGACAACTTGGCCCCAACCCGGAAGAATTTTTCTAGATCCTCAGCAACAATTGCCTTTTCCAGGTCTTCACACTCTACCCCATTGGTTGGCACGTCTAAACTTGATACCGGGGACTTTAATTGCTATGACTCATTATTGGCGGTAGCCGAGGTTTCTGCCTCTGGTCGATGCTGTATAGCCTCTACTTGGCATTGCCGAGCAGCCGCTTGGCTCCCTACTATCTCCATCACTTGGTCTCCGGATGGGTACTTCACCTTCTGATGTAGCAGAGGACGAAGGCGAGCCAGATCGGCCCGAGGAAGGTTTTGGGGTATTTGACCTAGTCTACCAATCCGAGAATCCTTCTGGTGACATAGGTGACCCAGCCTTATCCGAGGCGGAATTATCGTCAATAAGCACCTCTTCTCAAGCCGAAATGGGACTCAAGAGAAAACCTTTGACCCCCCTTCTCCAACTCCTCGAGGGCCAACCTGGGAAGGATACACAGGAAACGCCACAACCCGATGCTCCTTCTCCACCACCTCGGCCCCTTGCTATCCAGACCAGGCCATCCTCCACCAAGTCACAGCCACAATCCACCCGCCCCGAACTTCCTACTTCCTCCCAACTAGCTCGGCCTCCTCGACCTGAAAGCGCTGATTCCAAGAGAAAGAGGAGCCCCAAGGGCAAAGAAGTCACAGACGAGGGAAAATCCCAACCTTCTAAGGAGAAGGATGAGGCTCCGCGCACAAAACAACTGAAGATTGGAGACCAGGGCAAGGGCAAAGAAACTAAAGTCCAAACTTCTCAAGGCAAGGGAAAGGGGATTGAGTCCCAGTCCCTACTGAGTGCCTAGCTTCCTGCCCCAATGCTTCACGGGGGTCCACTACTGGAAACGGCATCTCTGAGGGACCTTGGAGATGGCGAGGGTGGCTACGTGGCGGATGCATTAGGGAGAACCATGTTACTCCCTAATGACATAGATGAATTGAGGAGAATGAGGATGCAAGAGGTCTTTCTCAGCACTAAGAGGTACTTGGGCATGGTAAGATTTCTTGAAACCTAACACTTTGTTAACTCTTGCCACTGGTTTGTCACTAACTACACGCTCATCTCTCTTGCCAGGCTCTCCAGGCAACCTATAGGATGGAGGAAAAGGTGAATAATAGGAGTAAGGCGGCCGAGAACGAACGCAAGAAGCGCATAACGGCCTCGAAGACTCTCGAAGCCTCTGAGGATGAACTTGCCAAAGTCAAGGCTGACTTAACAATAACTATCCGTGAGAGGGATAACGTCTCGGCGGGCCTAGCTAGCGCCCAAAAACAGGCCGAGGACCAAACAAAGCGCGTACTTGAAGCCGAGGACCAGTTGCGAATAGCCAAAGACCTGATCGAGAGTTTAAATAAGCAGCTGGCCGCGGCTGTGCATGAAAAAAGGGCGGCAGAATATGCCCGTGATGAAGCCCTAAGGGCAAAGCAGGAGGCCGAGTTTGCCAGGAATGATGCAGAGGCTGCCAAGGAAACGGCCGAGGATGACGGTTATAATATGGGAGTGGCTGAAACCCAAGCCACCCTTAAGGCCCAGATTCCTGGAGTGTGCAGGTTTTATTGCTCCCAGGTTTGGGAAGTGGCATTGAAGCGAGCTGGGGTGGATGCTTCATCTGATTTGTGGAAGGCGGAGAACATATTCTACCCTACGGCCATCCGCGAGGCCACTTCCACCAGCTCCGTGGCTATGGATGACCAACCCGAGGAAGGGGTCACCCCGTCGGAAGACTTACAGGTCAGCGGTTCTTCTGGCAAGGCGCTCAAAGAGGGAGAACTTCAGGATGTGATAGTGATATCTCAGCATATGGATCCTGAGGCACCTAAAGAGGTTACTGAGCCCGTGGTTGGCATTCAGGTGTCTAGTACGGAGGAGCCAGCCACACTTGCCCAGCCGCCACAGGCAATTCCCCTTGCTGTGGTCCCCCAGAGTACCAATGCTGACCCTGTTCAACCTTCCCCAGAAGGGACCATCCTCCAGGGCGTCGAAGCTGATCCCGTTCCTTCCTCTCAGGACGTGACCGACGCAAAAGTAGAAAAGTAGAAATCCTGGCTAGGCTTTTGTATCCGTTTCTAATTTAACGATTAACTTGTTTCTTTTTTATTTCGAAAACTTTCTAATCTGTTGATAATTTGCAAGCGTTTGAACATGTATATATGAAATCTTGTTTTTCCTTTCTCCTTCTGGTTACTTGTTAGCTGCCCTCGTTGATACGTAATATTGTTTATGAATTCTGCGCTAATTCATTTTAACATGTACGAATATTTGTGCATGCAATACATTTAACATCATGTTTCAAAACCCTAGCTTACTTGTACCCGCAGAGCCTTTAGACTCATTTCTAACCCTCGTTCAACTAAGATATAGGCATCATTTTAGATATCGCGTGTAACTGCCAAGTCCTGCTTAGCACCTAGGTTTCATGAAAGTGGTCGGTTTTCCCATAGGTTTGAGTCCGAGAACCATACAATACCTTGGTTCTGTCCAAAACTCAGTTTTCTCATCCAAGTAGTTGGTTTCCCCATAGGTTTGAGTCCGAGGACCATACAATACCTTGGTTCTGTCCAAAACTCAGTTTTCTCGTCCAAGTAGTTGGTTTCCCCATAGGTTTGAATCCGAAGACCATACAATACCTTGGTTCTGTCCAAAACTCCGTTTTCTCATCCAAGTAGTTGGTTTCCCCATAGGTTTGAGTCCGAGGACCATACAATACCTTGATTCTGTCCAAAACTCAGTTTTCTCATCCAAGTAGTTGGTTTCCCCATAGGTTTGATCCGAGGACCATACAATACCTTGGTTCTGTCCAAAACTCAGTTTTCTCATCCAAGTAGTTGGTTTCCCCATAGGTTTGAGTCCGAGGACCATACAATACCTTGGTTCTGTCCAAAACTCAGTTTTCTCATCCAAGTAGTTGGTTTCCCCATAGGTTTGAGTCCGAGGACCATACAATACCTTGGTTCTGTCCAAAACTCAGTTTTCTCATCCAAGTAATTGGTTTCCCCATAGGTTTGAGTCCGAGAACCATACAATACCTTGATTCTGTCCAAAACTCAGTTTTTAGCGTGGGACCTTGGCTTTAGGGGAATTAGATTCTCGGCCAAGCCCCTAAAGCCATCTAAGCGACTGACGCTAGCAAACGTAGCCCCTAGTCAAGAATCATAGCCCCTAGCGGAACTTTACACTAGAACTCTATAATCAACAGTTAGAAATGGCAAAGGAACTCTCTCGACCCACTGCCTATGCCAACACACAAGCCTTTCCCACAGACGGCGCCAATTGTAAGGACACGATTTTGTAACGAACCGTAACAGTATTGGGTTCGCACGTAAAAAGGCCCAGACAATATGATTTGTAGAGCGTGGGTTTGAAAGGTTAGGCCTTGGTCACCAGGCGGTGGGTTTTTCGTTGTGTTCACACATGGTTACGTTGTCTTCACCCCTGGAGTCTTTCTCCTGGAGGTGGGCTGGGAGGCTCTGGTTTTTGGCCATTTTTTCCCAGCCTCTTGCTTGGTGCACCTACATTTTTATTATATAGTCCGTCTTGGTTGATCCTAGCCCTCCACTTGTTGGTCAAGCAGGTGTTTATTTCTGTATCCATCCCATCAACCGTCCCCTTTTACTTTCTACTAGTTGCGAAGATCGAAGTTTACACCGTCCAAACGTCTTTTCTCATTAATCGGATCTGGACGTTGGCAGGTGCATTTAATGCAGAGGGGACGCATTTTCCTTGATCCAATTTTACACCCTGCTTCCCTGTGGGCCCCATTCCACTCACATCCCCTTCAGGGGGCTGTTTGGGGATAGCCTTCACCAAGACGTTGGTCTTCCCATTGAAGTTCTGAAGTGCCAAGGACAGGGTAGTTTCTCAGCCGTTCCCCTTGACAACCCAGCCATCGATTATTCATCCTCGGTAAAAGACCTCCTCGGCATGGGCCCTGGGCCCAGATAGAGTTTAGGCCGGATTGTAGACTTCCCAGACCCACATATATTAAAAAGAAAAATTGTTGCAAAATTTAATACTATTTAGTCATAAATGATTTTCGAGATTTAAAATAATTTCAAGTTTCATGTTAATAAACTATAAATGATTAAGTTGAAATGTATTAAAACAATAATTTTGTATCTTTACTTTGTTAATACTAAATAGATTCTAGTTTTATTTTTCATATATTAATTGAAATTAAAATTTTAGTATATTTCTGATTCTAAAATAGTAAAAAAATTGGGGTTCATAGTTTGGTTTTTTAAGATTAAATCTTGGTTCCATCACTAGTGTTAAAGTAAACAACAACTCAAACCCAATGAAATAGCCATTGAGCTATAGTCCAACTGACATTCCATCCTCAGTTATGATGGTGTGTGAGACTGCAGTTTCGATCCCATTTCGACTTGTGAGTTACTTTGCCGGCCTAAAAAAATAAAAATAAAATAAATTAAGGATAAGAAAAACTCAAACTCAATGAGAAATTAGATAAACTAGTCAAGTAAATTGCATTATCGAATTGTCTAAATGGATTTGGATTAGACCACTGGCTCCTTTATATAAAATTACTTATCCAGGAACGGTGTGCCGGTGTGGGTGGACCACTTTGAAAAATTGTTGAAAATTAATAACCAGAAAAGATTCTTATTCCTTTCAATCCTCTGTAGGAAATGGCATGTAAAAAAGAGAGTAGCAATAATTACAAATCACGTACAACTTCAACACGGCCTATAACCAGCTCTAAAAATTCATATAAGAATGATTAGTTTGCAATAGGATATATGATAGTGACTTGTAATTTACAGAATTCTCTGTTCCACTGCTCGCATAAATAATTAAGTCCATATATAGCTCTATAAAATTCTCTATAGGACCGTAGGTATCACAGTGACAATTTTATATCTCTGAAGATAGCTTATAGATATGCCGACCTTATATTTCTTATGATAGTTACTGATGTTGTTCGACAAAACTTTTCTTTTTTGGGTTTTGCTTTGTTTTATTTATTTATTTTTGGGCATAAGTTAGCATAAACTATTTAGATCAAACCACTATCGGTGATTGGTCAGATTCCCAATCTTCTAGACCTCTTCCTTACTGTTAAAGCCATGACCATCATGTTCTTAACACACAGCAGGACTGCCTAAATTTATTTATAGGTGGCACATCACCACCAACTGCTGGGACACTAGAATTTAGATTCCTGCAGAGTTATTACTAAGCGCACGAGCATTACATGCTCAAGAGTTCTTGAAACATTTAATTCATTTCTAACTAGGAAAAAAAAAAAAAACTAGTACACAGCGTGTGTTTTTACACATACTGCAAAAATAAACTAAAAATATGAAAATTGTATTTGGGTAGTGTGTATTTTACGTTCTACATGCACAGGATAATTTATTACTAATACTAATCTTTTAATAGACTTCCAACTCAAGCCAATGTTCCTTGAGATCTCTTGTTTCAATTTTTCCCCCACTTCACTTTGTTTCTTATCCCTTTCCCTCCATTCAAACTAGTTATTATAGTTGAAGAATAATGTATGCAACTATACCGTATTAAGTTGAATTTTACTAATTTATAATCTTAAGACATACATTAATAAATTATTTTTAAAAACTTTTTATGGAAAAATAAAAAAGTCCTTTTAATTTTTTATAAAATTTTTTTAAAATAAATTATTAATATATACCCTAAGGTATATTAGAACATACATTAATTATTCATACATAAATGGACCAAAATCTACCTAAAAAAGGAAGAATAAACTAATAATATCGTGACCATATTCGTGGACTACTCGCGTGCCATGCGTGTGAAGTCTATATACTATAAAGTATATAGTATATTACAGGTTAAGTCAGTATTGAACCAGAATAGTTCTGAGAAAACAGTAAGAATCGTCACTCCGTTTAAAGTTATAAAAAAGGGTCCAACGAGTGGGGGTCCTCATAATCAAAGGCTGGCCTTACGATATTTTTTTGTCTTTGCTTTGTTTATCTTCTACGGAAAGAAGGAAACTCAAATCCACCAACCACTGAATTACACGTCGCTCCGACTGTTCTCCTCAACGTACGTTTTCTCTTCTTTTGCTACAGTTTCTACTTCCTTCTCCGAAATACTTGTCCTCAAATCATTTGGGGAGTCGTAGCTTTTTTAAATAAATAAAAAAAACTTCGAATGACCAAAACACCCCTGAAAGCGACCCGACAAAGACTCGCTACTTGTCGTGAGAAAGAAAGGAGACTTTGGTAAAATTGGATATGTACGAAGCCATGTGAGCCGTGTGTCTCGCGGGACAAGACCTCGGCGTCGACGGGCGGTCCTTACTTTGGCGGCAACACGTGGCTTTTAGTTTGTCTTGTCGTGCCAGCGTGGCAGGTGTCTTAGAATAAAAACTAACCAAAAGTGAGTGAAATTGGAACTAATGAGATGTTTCGTGAGATTTAAACGATATTTTAAGGAAGACGACTGTGTTCTTTTTTTGCTTAACCGAAAATAATAAAAATGAAAAACACCTCGATGAAATAAGATCACGTGGAGTTTTCAGTTTGGCCCTTGGAAGGTAGCGGTCAATGCAAAACAGTAGAGAAACAACGATAGATAGTTTTTGCACCCAAAAAAACAAGTTGATTATTCCAAAAAATTAGATTCATTAATACATGCCAATTAGCTAGCCATTCATCTTGTACTACTCTCTCTCTCTCTCTCTCTCTCTCTCTTTATATATATATATATATATAAGCAATTACTGAGTTTCAACTTTCATAATCAGTTGTGATGGGATTGACGAGATCACATCTCCCAGACGAAGCCACTGAGAATGACGAAGTAATCTTGACGGACGAAGCAACCAATCATCACTGACGAGGATATAGAAATCATTCAATATAATCAATAAATGACTTGGGTAGTTACAAAGCTAGTCATGTAGGCCATTGGGAGCCTGTTAAAGCCTCATTACTAGGCAGGAGGCGTTACCAAGAAAGGCATTAACATCACAACGTCAACCACAACGGCTAGAATCTAAGGCAACATATATAAAGCCCTCACATTGCCAGCACAAGGTACATAGACAATCTGAGAGACATTTATTGTTATTCTGTTTCATTTTAGAAAACACTTTCTTGTTCTAACTTTGACATCGGAGACATTATGACAGGCACCACACCGGTAACCACCTTAAAAAGAGCTGTCCTTTCATTTACGTAATTATCCAGACGAGAGCTTGGCCCATCTGAACACATTCAACTCAACTGACGAAGTCACACTTATTCAAGTTGTTTCTCAAAAAAAAACTTTCATGATATTACAAGAGCTAGACAACTCGTCTTTATTGTCTTCAAAAGTTTTATTCTGATTCTGAGAATGAAATATTTATTATTTTCGAATAGTATATGGCTTGGGATCTTTTTCAATAAAGGAAGTTTCCTACAAGAACAAACAATTTTATCGTAAAATGTCCAAATTAACGAATAGACAACCTTGAATGAATATTTCTAAAAGGAGAATAGGACTTTTGTATGATATATATAAAGTTGAAGATAAAATTCATTCGTTATAAAGTTGAATAGGACTTTTGTATGAATTCTTAGGGAGAAAATGAATGTTCTACAATTAGTCATATAATCGTAGTTATAATTTAGATGTTTGAAATGCAATATTCATAACTGAAACATATAAGAGGATTTGAGTGGTCTAAGAAAATAGAAATATGGTCAACTGTTGCGGTAAACAATTCATAATGACTCATGAGTCGTGGTAGTAGTTCAGAAAGATAGGCTCATCTCAACAAAGTGAAAGGTGGGGGAAAATATAATTGAATGAAAACAACAAAAAAGCTGTATCATATTCTCATAACATTTATTTCCTATTACCATTTTTTACCTTAATCAAGATTGAAAGCATTTATTACCATTTTTCAAACTACACCTTTGGTATTAATGTTATTAAGATTAACTTAGATACCAAAAAGATAAAAATCTTTAAGCTATTTCCAGTCTTCTCATGGTTCTCCAGAACAAGTTCTCATGGAGTGGTGATGGGGTAAAATATCTTCTTCTTCTTTTTTTACTAAAACACACACACACACACATATATATATATATATACACACACTTATAGGACAGGTTAAGAAGCTAACTTGTTTTTTGAATAATTTTAATTAAAAATAGATGAAAGAAGAATAGAAATAATGTCCCACTAAGCACTAAGGGTGTTTCACATATAAAAATCATATGTTCCACACTATTTTTGCTCCCCTAATTGCAAGCCATACATTCCATTTTTATTTTCCCCTCACAAAGTAGTGAAAGTTTAAAATAGGGGAAAAAATCAAGACACATGATGTACGACAAAGTATGGAACATAAAATGAAACACTTAGAATGGACCAGAAGATTTTCACTCAATATTTTACTCTATAATTTATACTCTATCAATTTGCATTATGTATTGTGTTTGATTTTCTTTCTTTAAACTTTGGTTACTTTACAAGGGGAAAAAAATCTTATATGGTAAGTTGTGGTAGTATGGAATTGAGCATAATTATTAAGTATACGTTTTCATATCGGTATGAGAGAAAAATATTAAATTTGCGTGGAGGGAGCCAAACGATATGGTTTTATTATTTGAACCGTCTATTTTTTTTTTTTTTTATGTTAAGTTATTTTGATCCTATACCATAATTTCCTTAAATTTACACTTTTATTTATGGCCTTTTAAGTGTTTTTGCTTTTAAACTTTTTTTTTAAAGTCCAAAGATTATTCAAGTTTCATATTTTTAGTCGTTTTTATATATGAAAAAAAAATTAAACTCTTAAATTGAATATTATATCACTTTTTTGTAGTTTATCTTCACCTCCTATCTCTCTCCAAAAACAAAAACAAAAAAACATCACCTCTTTTATATATATATATATATATATATATGAGCCACCCATCATATCATTCATTTAATGGTTAAACGTTGGGTTTTATAAGTATGGAGTCGAGCACAGCACACATTAGACACACATAAGTTGAACATAAACTAGAACAATAAATAAAGCCAAAATAGAAAATTCTTATCCATATATAGGCCACCATGTTTAATTTTTTTACTAAAAGGCGCCTCAATATTTACAGTAAAAATCTCACGCGAAGTGGTATTTTGCAGAGAAAGAGAGAATGAAGGAAGTCATGACGTCAACAACTGGGGACAACCATCAAGCCATGCGCAATCGAGCGGTCCTCCCTACTCCCTCCCCTCCTTTTATATCCTCTCCCCCTCTTCCTCCTAACGGAATTTTCTTTATCATTCTCTCTTCCAATTCTCTTTCTTTCTTTCTTTACTTCTTCTTCTTCTTCATTAACCTCCTTAATTTGTCCTTTTCTTCTTTATTGATTCTGTCTTAAACCACTAAATACACTGAGACCTCTATCGATAGCAGGTAATTAAGGTCAATTATATTGTAGTTTGCATGGAAGATTGTCATTCTAAAAACTAGCTCTTTCTTTTTGAGATTTTTTTTTTTATATATAAATTCTAGAAGCAAATTTCATTTCAAATTAATGCTCAATATATTCTCTTGATTTTAAGTAAGATGTCATAATCTCTCTCTCATCAAGCAAGGCTTTCGATCTCAAATGGGATGAAAATCTTTTGTCCAGGGAAGAAAGTAGGTCTGTACCATTTTGATGTCTTTGCTTGAGTTCCCATTTGGGCAGAGTCTCTTCCGGGCCTGTCTCACATCTTCAAATCTTTAAATTAGGTCTAGAATTATTGTGTCACTAACTCACTCCTCTATAATTTACATGGTTATTCTTCCTAGCTAGCTAGTTTGATGTTCAGGTGATCTCTCTTCCTCTCTTTCAGGTAGCATATCACTTTACCTATTTTGTTTTGGTCTTAGAGTTGAAAACAAGTACTAAACAAAGACACCTCAAGAAGGTTAAGGTTTGTGGCAAATTGTTAGAATGTACTTTTCCTTTTCCTCGTAATTTATTACAGGTTCACCCACAAACTAACCATTCTTTCGGAATTAATTTTTTTTTTTTTATCCCCCTCTTCTGCATATGGCTATTGTTTCAGAACCCTTAAGAGTTCACTTCTGAAAGCAGCTTTTTCAGTTCAAACTTTGAGTCTGCAATGCATTACACAATTTCATTAAACTCGCCCAATCCTGTCTTAGTTTACAATATCAGTGATTCAAATGTAAGTACAAGGAGGCACACCCAAAAACATGTTCTTTTTCTGGGTCAGCATTTCCCAACAGTCTATTAAAGAAAAAAGGCAGAAGTGCCTTGAAAATTCTCGACAAAAAGACAAAAAGTTCAGAGCCCCGTTTCAGCATTGAGATACGGACACTGCAGAATAGCCTAAGAGTGCTCTCTTTTCTGCTTTATATTTTCCTTGGCAGGCCTGATCCAATAGAACGGTGCTTCTCTTTTTGTCTCTCAACCTTTTCTCTTTCGAGAAACGCGTGCTAATTTGTGATAACGTCATCCACCCTGTCCATTCCCAAATCAAACCTTTCTACAATAAAGCTCTAAATCTCTCTGTTTAGTATCCCAACTCAAATTCCAAACTCAAATGTGTCTGACTTTTATCTTAATTTTCGCACCAACATTCTTTCCTATTTGAAAAAAAATTAGTATTTTTTTTTGTTTGTTTTATCATTACTGTTAATTTGTTTAGTGCTGTCCCATTTAAATATTAAATCAATTGAGTGTTCTCATCTATTTGTTTATTAGTGCTGTAATGGGAACCCCGTTCTTGATGCATCATTTCTACCATTCACCAACACAAGACAACATCATTAGCACAAACCTCTACTTGTCCGTTTCTTGCAGACCCTTGAAGAAATAGAGGCCAAGCTCCCAACTTCTCTTGGTTTTTATCAAACTCATGATTTGGTTTTCCTTTCCATTTCACCTCCTCTTCTTTTATCACCCCAAGAAAATCATTGTTTCTGATTAATGGGTTTTGTTTTTTAACACGCGCTTATTAATTTCCCTTGGGAAATATGGTATGGTGCGTGTTGTTGCTCACCACCAAATGAGTTGATGATTATCTCCCATAACACCCGTCACCTTTTTGTTTCCAGAATTCATTATTTCTTTTATATTTCTTTTTTCCTCCTTGACAATTTCTAGACTTTGCCTTTTTTTAGCCTTTTATTTCTTTGCCTTGGTTCGTTGATTTCTAGCTCTTCTATTTCTTTATAACTTCACATTGGTTATGATTTTGAGATGATGAAAGTAAAGGGTTGTGGTTATTAATGTTGGTGGTGAATTTGATGCAGTAACCAATTGTTATGATGGAGTCGATGGAATCGTCTGTCCCACCTGGTTTTCGATTTCACCCAACGGATGAGGAGCTTGTTGGGTATTACCTGAGGAAGAAAGTTGCGTCACAAAAGATCGATCTTGATGTCATCAGAGATATCGATCTGTACAGGATCGAACCCTGGGATCTCCAAGGTATGTACGTAGGTAACATGTTCTATTCCTTTTAGGTTGTTTGATCCATTTAGTATATATTAGGGTTTTAGCTATACCAACTCTTCTAGATATATAGTAGACTAGTAGTTGAGTTTGGATCCATCTTAATTATTAAGGTTTATAACAATGGTGTATATATCTTTCTTGTCGTTTGTGGATCCATAAATATACATCTAGTTCCATGATTCCATCCACCTAATGCATCACAGGGTTGCACTTCAATGACCATCTTCGAGGTTTTTTTTTTCCTTAATAAAATTCAATACTTACAACAGGGATTTGAACCATGATTTGTTTTTGAGTTGCAAGGCTCTTAGTGTATGAGTATGTATATTATGTGTGTGTGTTTAACATGAGCGATCTGAATGGCAATGAACAGAGAGATGCCGGATCGGATATGAGGAGCAAAATGAGTGGTATTTCTTCAGCCACAAGGATAAGAAGTATCCGACGGGGACGAGGACTAACAGAGCTACAATGGCGGGGTTTTGGAAAGCGACCGGCAGAGACAAGGCAGTGTATGATAAGGCCAAGCTGATTGGCATGAGGAAAACCCTTGTCTTCTACAAGGGACGCGCACCAAATGGCCAGAAAAGTGACTGGATCATGCATGAGTATAGGCTTGAATCTGATGAAAATGGACCTCCACAGGCAAGCATCATCCAATATATATATATATATATATATATATGCTACCTACACTATATCTATGTCCCTTTTCCTTTCTTGACCTACTCTATGCTCTCTTCTATTTTGCATAAACAAATGTTTGAAATCCATTACTTTCTTTTAGTCCCATGTTTTCTTGCCGTGCCACTACAATCGGTTCATGCTATAAAGTAAACCTATGGTCGTATTGGTACTTCTTTCTCTTTCTCCAAAGTGCCTAATGAACTTTCGTAAGACTTTAAACAAAATAAGGGGTTTTATAGTGTGAATTGATTTTTCTACGACCAAATTATTCACCTTCACAATCACTTTTGCTTTTCATTACATAGACCACTAATATGCGATCTCAGTCACACCGCGTATGTTTTCTACGAAGATGACTTCCACCAACTCTTAAGTCAAAAGTTAATACATCCAAAAGCATGTAAGCTTTGTTTCAATTCCTTTTCCGGTATGAGCTTTGTCCCATACGGTTTTTCAAAAGAAAAATTCAAATTCTCCACTTAATTCGTTCATCCCCTTTGACTATATCTACTACTTCTACTTCTCTTTACCGAACAGACCGAAAAAGAAAGCTCATAAAAGCAAAAAGGAAAACATATGTACCAAAAAGAAGTAAAATCATATCTTTAATTTTCTTAATATTACAACAGGCTTTGAGCTAATAATCAAAAAAATTTGTACAAATAAATTTGAAAAAATGTGGAACGCTTTAATCTCATAATTGACTTTGGTTAAGTTATTGCAGGAAGAAGGATGGGTGGTATGTAGAGCATTCAAGAAGCGAACCACTGGCCAAACCAAAAGCATTGAAGGGTGGGACTCTAGCTACTTCTATGATGAATCAAGTGGGGTCAGCTCAGTGGTGGATCCGATCGATTTCATTTCAAGGCAACCCCAAAACTTTTTAGCACAGAATTTCTTGTGTAAGCAAGAGTTAGAAGCGGAAAACATGAGATTCATGCAGTCTGATCCGTTTGTACAACTTCCTCAGCTAGAGAGCCCATCTCTACCATTAATAAAAAGGCCGAGCTCAATATCTCTCATATCAGAAAATAATGAAGAAGAAGAGCAAATCAACAATAGCGGGTGCAACAACACTAAGAAAGTGACTGACTGGAGGGCCCTTGACAAGTTTGTTGCTTCACAATTGAGTCAAGAAGACAGATTTGAAGGTGATGGAGAATCAAGCTTTGGGCCACATAATCATAACTCAGATATGTCACTGCTGTTATTGCAGAGTAGTAGGGATGATGAAGAGAACTTGAATGGGTTCTTGAATGCAAGTTCAGACTGTGACATTGGTATATGCATATTTGAGAAATGAAGATAGGGGAGGTGAAAGAGATTTGTATTTGTGGTATTATTATATATAAATGTATGATGGTTGATGGTTCTTAATTGGAGAGATATATTATATATTTTTGTAAATTATGGTTGTGAACCAGTGAAGCTCTCTCTCTCTCTCTCTCTCTCTCTCTCTCTCTCTCTCTCCATGCATCAAATTTGATACCAATGTTAGAGATGTTGTGGCTTAAGAGCTAAAAGACCAAGTTTATTGTAGGTCTAAGTAGCTTGTAGAGCAATTTGCTTCCCTTGAACGGCAATATATATATACACACTATTGTGTTAACCAATATAGTGCATATATTTTTGCAAACCATAGGCTAATACTAACCTTAGTATATATAGTAGCAAATTATAGAGTAACTCTAGGAATATTGTAGTACTTGCACTTGCTATAAACAGAATTATGATTACTTTACTTCCTCTATAAGTATATAAACCTACAGTACGCAAAAATGATAATATCTCTAATACGCAAAAATTAGTTCAACCAGCAACAAAACAACAAGTACAAAAGAATAGTAAGAAAATCTTTAAGAAGACTTCTTTACAACATACTGTCTTTTGAAATAGATTCTTCATTTAGGCCAGCCAAATTACCTCACTTACTGTATTTTTCATCCTTCTAAAATTTTTATATTTAAGGTGTATTTAGATACCGCTTATTTTGCTAAAAACTTATCACTGAAAACATTATAGTAAAAAAAAAATTAAACTATAAATAGTGTTGTGAGACCTAGGATTTATTGCTTATGCGCATTTTTCACAAGTTTGGCTGGGTCATGAACAATGCCATGAGTCCCAGCCAAAAATGCAAAACGCAAAATCATTGCTTAATTAGCAAACGTACCCTTAATATCTGCCTACCCTTCATTTTTAATAGAAGAATAAAGCCCAGAAAGATTTATCAATACATTCAAATTAGAGAAAATTTTTACTATGTCTTCATTTATAATTTAGCTGGTCATTTTTTTAAGGGTAGTGTTAATTACACACACCAATCTATACATTAAAATCATGTCTTCAACTTACGGTTTCAGTTGTTTTTCACCTGTGTATGGATGTATGTGCAAGTTGGTGTGTGCAACAGGTTTTATTGTTATTAATTTTAAGCCATATTTATCTAATGGAGTACTAATTCATTGTTCCTTTATCTGTATTGAAATTGGATTGAGGTGGACATCTAGCTTGTATGACGAAAATAGGTAGGGAAAAATTGACTAAAACTAAAACAAAGCATATATAATGTTTCAACTATGATATGCTGTGTCTCGTATAAAACGGTATAGAGAAACTACGAACAAGGTAAGCAGGCCAGTTGACAAAACCGCCCACAGATCTTGTTTGTTATTGGAGATTACTTAGGCCATAGCAACAGATAGGGTAACCAAGGAGCTGAGTCAGCTGACAAAGGAAGCAGCAAAGGTTTAAGTAATTAATTTAAAGCTATATATAATTCATATACATCTCTTCCAAGTTCTAATTTTAGAGACAGAAAGTCTCCCATAGAGTTGAAGTGAAGTCAATGACACTTCATGGAACAAATTCAGCTTTAAGCTAACTAAATCTCACTGCGTCGTGGTTAAATCCAAAAGTAATCTTAAGTGGAAGAATTGTTGAGATTAGGTATATATAACTTATAAGATCAAGTCTGACTTCTTTAATGTAAATACTGTGCTATTACCACATGGGCCCTGGGTTGATTGACAAAAGAGCTTGGGGCAATAGTAACTGCTAGTAGTATTAGAATGAATATCATTCAAACAGATTCATTTTATGGTTCAAATTAAATATTACAAATTTAAAAGTCGATCTATTCAATGTTTTATTATTTAAAATTTTAAATGACATATTACTTTGGACACTAAAACAACATGACATCCACTACATTATCGTACTACTGCAAATCTTTTTTAAGTCCCTGTTAAGAAGAAAAAGAGGAGGTAAATTCTTCCTCTCTTTATAAATGAATTCAGTATCAGCAATTCAGCATGACACGTTTTATTTTATCATTTGTTGGCCCCCAGCTAACTTTTCTTAATTAACTAGCAAGTCGTTCATGATTATTAAAAAATCACGTCAATAAAAGATGATTTGATGGTTCATGTGTGACATAAACATCTTGGATGAAACTACAAAAGCTGTTAAAAAGATCATGGAAAAGCTCAAAGCCAGTGTACTTAAATGAATAATAACCCTACATGTATATTTGTGAGGAAACAGCAAAAACAGTTCGCTTTCCCCCGATGAAAATTACTGTGCACTTCCTGCCGAGCTTATGTAAGAAATTCATAAACAATAGTGAACAATGAATGATATAGGTGAAGTACAAGAGACACTGATCACAGCAGTTTTTTTTTCTTTTTTATTGCTGGATATGCTATCACACTAACACATGTACAGTATATGTCTAATGTAAGAACATGATAATTGTGGTAAATATATGTATGTAGGCTGAGAGAATACAAGGCTTGGAAATCCAAGTAGTCTTTAGGCACCAAAGCATAAAGGAATCTCTATGAGAAAGAAAGAAAATAAGAGCAAGCGAGTATAAAGGAGCATGAGAAAGAGAGAGATCGAGGTTAATTGATTGAATTAAATTGATCGTGGTCAGCATGGGAGCATCTATTGGGTGTGGGTTTTGGTGGGCCCATGGGCTGTCTAGCATGCGCTGTGCATCGTGGCTCCTGTTGAGCATGCTTTGTCTTTATGTACATTTTGACCCCTCTTATGTTTCGGAGCCTCTCATGTCCTCCCAGTGCCACACATCACTAATCTGATAAGTAACACCCCCATTTTATTTAAGTAATGAAAAGTGATATATATATATATATATATATAAGATCTAAAGTGAATAGTCCATATATATTCTCTGATTCTTATTAAGATTGTTTGATTTGTGTTTTGTGATAAATGTGATTCAAAATTTAGCTTGACACTGCAAATTCTGTAATTAGCTTATGAGTGCTCTATGTAATATGAAAAATGTAAGAGATCCTTATCAACATTGAGTCATTGACCTATCAATTGGACTCATTTCTAGTTCCAATTTTTTGCCAAATGGGCCTATTGACTTGCATTCCACTTCACTGTATCGTTTTTTTTTTTTTTTTTTTTTTTTGCTGAGATTCACTGTATCATATTATGTATACTAGGTTTAAATGATGTATTTTTCACTTGCACTGACACCCATTACAAGAATTCCACTACTGTAGTGCTCAGTGCTCAGCCAAAATAAGTACACAGGTAAATCCAATTTGGGTGCCTGCTACAGTCATACAATTTAACCCCCCCCAAAAAAAAAAAAAAAAAAAAAAAAACTAGCTTTCTAACTTTTCAAGATGCCCAGGCACTCCAGGAAAATTCAACAGAAATATGATAAAACTTTAACCAAGCTCAAATGCATAAATCACCTTCCACAACATTCTCAGTTTAAATGACAAATGCCAATAGCTCTCCATGTCACATCGCTAGGCGTCTTAATAATAACCATCGCCGCCAGGAATAATTGCAATGCCTCTTAGCCACTCAAATAATGCATGGGATCCATACTGTAAGCTCGACATTGTCTTTTTAAAGTCATAATTTTGACCTAATTTGCAAAAGTAAAATTTAACTAATGTCATGACTTTTTCTTCTTTCTTTTTTTGGTTTTCTAAGAAAGTAAGCAAGTGTCTAATACTTGCGTTATAATATTTTCACAATTTTGGCGTCAATACTGTGTTATAAACTTCGTTCCATTAAACCTGGTTGAATATTTTACCCTTGGGAAAAGACATTATTGGCAGTAAATTTCAGTGGATGGGTAGGGATACTAAGTTACTAACACCTCATATATATATATATATATATATATAATTAATCTCTCTTTTTAGGCCTCCACTAAAGGGTATTTACTTAGAATTTGGATTCATTGCAATAGGTATTGCACTGGGTGCAATTATTCTCACTTTCTCTTTCATCAATTTTTTACTACTCCTATTTTTTAACTTTTTTCAACTTTTTTTTTATTTAATGATTGAAAGTAAAAGTTTTTTTTTCAACTTTCAATCTCAACCATTCAGAACTATTGGATATTACCATAGTTTTAAAAACCGGACCGGACCGGCCGGTTCAACCGGTTCAACCGGGAACCGGACCTTAATCCGGTCCGATTATTATTAAAAACCGAAAATGAAGGAAAAACCGGAAAAAACCGCCGGTTTAGCCGAAAAACCGGAAACCAGTAAGGTTAAACCGGTTTTTAGCTTGTTCTTTAACCCTTTAGCCACTGTGTTTCTGACCAAAAAATAAATAAATAAATAAGAGATTTTGTTTCAGATTTAAGAAGAAGAGAGGTTTTGACTTTGAAAATGTTGTTAAGTTTAAAGCTGTGAAGCCTAAGATGCCCACATTGACACAAAAAATATCAGATTTACTATTTATGACTTGACACAGTTGAAAAGAACTGAGGAAACTCAAACCAAAGAGATGCAGCCACGCAGGTACAATGTCCGCTTCAGTTTAAGAGCTTTTCTTGCTGCTCTTGTATTTTTTTTCTTTTTTTTTGGCTGAATAAAAAGAATGAGAAAAATCTTGCTGCTGCTCTTGGAGACTTGCACAGGCGCTAATGCACATATATTGACCGAGAGAGAGCACTGAAGGCAAAGAGATGAGAAATGAGAGAAAAGTAAAAGAAGAAACCGTACAAAGCTTTTAATTAACCAAGGTGTGGATGTAAGATTTCAAAATATGTGGTAGGTGGATTATCAACGTGTAAAGGACTAAAGGTGGGATATGTGATGGAAAAGTAATGGGCAATGATATTGTCACTCACAGGTGACTTTTTGATATTTGAAAAATGAAAGAATAATAAAAATAATTTTTATAGTAGGCTTGAGTTTGGTTGTCTAATATATAAATAAAGAGAGATGTTATATTTATAATATTTTTACAACAAATTATAAGTGGTTAGTTGTTATTGGTTCAAATTTGAACTTAATATTAAAATTATTTTTTTTACCTAACAATAACAATTAGTAACAACTAACCACTTAGAATTTGTTGTAGAAATATTGTAAAACTATTGTGAACATATCATTTCTTATAAATTAAAGTTAAGGTTTAATGTTTTACTGTTATTTAATTTAATTTTTTAGTTAAAATATTAGTTATAAAATTATTTATTTATTTATTTATATTTTATAATTATTAATTAATTATTTATGACATCATCGGTTCGACCATCGGTCCGACCCCGGTCCGACCATAAAACCGAGAATCACTCTCTATTCCGGTTCTTTGATCGTACCGGTTTTTAAAACCATGGATATTACACGTAATCTCAATCCATTTAATTATCACTATTTATCACTATCATTAACCACGTGGCACAGTGTTTTTCCACCATGTCAATTACTAATTATTTTGCTATTACACAACAAAAATGTTCTTGCCGACCCCGCCACTAAAATGTCTAATCGGCTGGCATATAAGAAGTTCGACAAATCACGTTCCCACGAATGAGTGCAAGTGAAAACTAATTAGTTGAATCAATATGCCAAAACAATTTCAACTTATTGTGACTGTTTTCAGTTTAAGATTAAAAACATAAACTGATCGAGCATATATTTAAGCTTAGCGGCCAACCAAAGTATTCCACGTAAAGTGCTGTTCAAGCTTTTGAAAATAGAGTAGGGCAGTGTCAGAAATTAAGATGATGAACAACTACTATAGTTGCTTTCAGAAAGATGATGGAACATAAATAGCAATTACTATCATGGTTGACTCAAATGAAATGAGCTTCCTTTTTGGACAACAATGATACCTATCATGGCACGCAACAATTCAAATTCAACCTTCTTTTATGAACTTTTCATGCAAAGATATATAGATGAGGATGAAAACCTCTCAAAAGTTCGGCGGCAAAAAAGAAAAAGAGATAAACTTTCAAAAATAAGAAGAAAAAAAAGGAACAAAAAAGAAGAAGAACAACCTTCCTAGCCTCCCCTCCACCTCAAGAAGACTGTATTATGAAATATGAACCTCTCTCTCTCTCTCTCTCTCTCTCTCATTATTAGGAACTGAAGACCAATTTCTGTAAGTAAAAATCATTTGGAAGCACTCAAAAACCCAAATTGACATAGCCTAATTGGTTCACACCAATGGGAATGCAGCAATTTCAATGTAGAAGGGAATCATTTGACGCAAAGAATTTAGGGAAATATTCTCTTATATGGAATCATTATGTTGCAGGGATAATGGCATGGGTTCAAAATTATGATTCCAGATCGAGGTGCTAAACCTTAAACTATGTTTCGCTAAAGTTGCGTGTGAAAGTAATTATATTTTTCCTCAAGGACCCATGAGAGGAAAAAAATTAACTGATTCAATTAAGCTTTGGTTCTCATTAGTTTTGGATATTAATCCCACACAATCCGAACAAAAGAAGGCTATCAAAAACTTTGCCCATATTCACATTTATGCTACATTGACCAGGTTAAGTTTAACCTGCCACGGAGTTACAGTCCTAAATCCTTAAGAGTACATTTATATTGTAAAGCATTCTCATAAATCTGGTTTGAGCCATATTAAAATTCACCGACTAGCCAACTATTATTTTGAAAATCTTGTGTGATTGTTACTAGATATATATATATATATATATATATATATATTTATATAATCCATCAAATATCTTTTGTTTTTATTATAAAAATTTAAAAAAAAAAAAAATCCATCCAATACTTTTTTTTTATTTATTAAAATGTTTTGGCCTTAGAGGGAAAGGGTAGAGACTAGAGAGAACTAATGAGTAGTGACCTCCATTTTATTTTAATCGTTGTTGAAAAGTTAATAGGCATGTGATTGCTTTTGACTTCTTAAAGTATAGATTTCCTTACATTATTAAGTTAAATCTATTAACCACTTCACTAATTGGAAGCCTATGTCAGCAGATGAGCAATTTTAGTCAATTTGAAAGTGACATAAATATGTTAAGCTAATGTTGCATCTGAACTATTTATTACCTCATAGAAACGTTGCTGAGAAAAGTCTTCTAGCTCAAGAATTGGTGAGGAACTACCGTAGGAAGCTTGGTCCAGCTCATTGTACAATTAAGCTGGATTATATGAAGACTTAAAATAGTGTGGGTTGGGGGGTTTTGTTGAATTCTTTAGCTGTTGTTGGTTTTTCCAAGAGATTTTAAGGAATACATATATCTTTCTCTAATTCTCCATAACTCTTAATGGGAATTTAGTGGCATGTTTCAAAGGTAGGAAAGGTCTTAGTTCAACAAATCTCCTTTCTCCTCACCTTTTGTTGGTAAGTATAAATTTACAATAGTCATCCATAAGGCCAACGGTCATCGATCCATAGTATTGAATGTTAGATCATCCATAGCATTGAATGCACTTAACAGCAGAAGAGTAATGTACGGGTCCAATGGACGAATGACCATTGAAGACCATAAATATGAACATTCATTGAAAGAATGAATAAGAGGGCTATAAAACCAACACAATGTGAAGGGAAAAGGTACACAACTCTATTCTCTACACACTAGCCATATTATTCTCTCTAATTGATCCTATTGGGTGAATCTTTTCACCATTCTAACTTGATCATTGAAGAGTATTTAGTAAACACCGCACTAGTGTTCTCTCCCTTAATTTGTCTATTCACCAACTTTCTTTGCAGTTTGATCGTCAAAAGAAGCCATATCATCATCATCCATAGATAGATGAGAGTGCAATTGACAACTTTTTGCATCATCAATAGTTATGTAAATTTTCTCTAAAATGATAAAGAAGGTGACTATTAAGGATGGTAGCTTGATTCCTGACGTGAGAAGGTGAATTAATCTCACCAATGCTTTGCAGACAACCCAAACTCAATTGAATCTTTCCAAAGCATCCTCAATCAATTTCATCAATTTTCTGATTTTGCTACAAATCCAACCAAAAGTGAGGTCTTTTTTTTGTCTAGGGTCGCTAAAGCGTTTAAGGATCAAAGTTCATCAACTCTACAATTTCGAAAAGACTAGTTAATTGTTAGATATTTGAGGTTGCCTCTCACTTCTAGTAAGTTGTATTCTTTATATTGCAAAGTTCATATAAAGGCACGCGCAAAGCCTAACGTGTTGACATAGATTCCTCTTATATAATGCTATGTCCGCAGCAAACGTGGGAGCTAAAGGAACAAGTGATGCAACTGAAGTTAACCTCTAGAAGTAGGGGTGGCAAATGGGTGGGTTTGGGTAGATTTGGGGTGGGCATAATTGGGTTGGGCATATAAAACTCATTTACCCATATAATTAATTGTTTCTAACCCATATCCAACCCAATTATTATGGGTAAACCCCCACCCACCCAATTACCCAACTATCAAAATTACCAAAATGCCACTAAAATGAAAATGACTAAAGTACTCTAAAATCTTCAAAAATAACCAAAATACCCCCAAAACCCAAAAAATGACCAAAATACCTCCTGAAACCCAGAAAATAACCAAAATACCCCCGAAACCCAGAAAATGACCAAAATACCCCCCGAAACCCAGAAAATTACCAAAATACCCCCTGAAACCAAAAAATTACCAAAATACCCCCCGAAATTCAAAAATGACCAAAATACCCCCAAACCCAGAAAATTATCAAAATACCCCCCCGAAACCCATAAAATGACCAAAATACCCCCGAAAACCCATAAAATGACCAAAATACCCCCTAAGCCAAAAAATTACCAAAATACACAATTTATTCTTTAAAATATTTTCTCATTTTCAGATGTTTATCTGTGGGGGGGGAAAAAAAAGAACTTAAAGAAATAACATGATTCACTTTAATAGAGTGGTTGGCTAAAAGTTTCACTTGGTCAATATAATAAGGTTTCAGAGAGTAATTATTGAGTACTCTAGAGTATCATAAATACGTATTTTTCTCTCTCACATAATTGTGGGTCCCATTAATTAAATTTATGGTGTGACCCACAATTCATGTGAAAGGAAAAGAATACACATTTATGGTACTCCCAAAATATTCAATAATTTTCCTGTTTCATAGCATATTTATATTATTTCAATTAAAATAAAAGGAAATAAAATAACTGTAACCCAGTCTTCTTGGCTTGTTGCTCTCATGCTTGATCTACTTTCCAAATTCAGTATTATATATTTTCTTATTAAGAATATAAACCACCATATTATAAGTCAATTATAAACTTGACAAATATGTAACGTATGTGTGTATATATATGTATAGTTTTATCCTGAAATGAAGAGGAAAGCAAAGGCATATACATATTGATATATATAGATTGATGCATAAACCAATTAAATTATAATGGAAGGGAATCCTGAATTCATAATAATACTAAACATAGGGCTACAAAATCATTATCCTAATAAGTACTAAGAGTCACTACAAAAAATTGGATCTATTGTGGCGTTTTTTTAGTGGCGTTTAAGGAAAAAAAATGGGTCTATAACAACGTTTCTAAGGGCCTATAGACCACTATAGGTCCTAGTCTTACAGTGAAACGCCACTATAGGCACTTTTTATTTTAGTTTTTTTTTTTCCCCCCTTTTTTGAGTGGGGTTTTTAAAAAAAAATAAATAAATAAAGAGCTGGAGGAAAAAAAGACCTATAGTAGCATTTGTCAAACGCCATTATAGGTCAAGTCAAACGCCACTACAGGCACTATAGCCCACCACCCAAAAAAAAAAACTTGAATTTGTTGGAGCTTTTTTATTAGGAATATATATTTATATATATATATTATATATGAGAAATGTTATGTCCGCAATATTTTCACAATAAATCATAGGTGGTTAGTTGTTATGGGTTCAAATTTGAACATAATATTAAGATTACTTTTTTCTCTTAACAATAACAACCAGTAACAACTTGCTACTTAAAATTTGTTGTGAAAATGTTATTGACATTTCATTTCTCTTTATATATATATATATATATATATATATTTTTTTTTTTTTTAATGTATGAGAAATGCTACGTCCACAACTTTTTCACAATATTTTCACAACAAATCATAAGTAGTTAGTTGTTATTGGTTCAAATTTGAACCTAACACTAAGATTACTCTTTTGCACTAATAATAATAACCAGTAACAACCTGTCATTTAAAATTTGTTATGAAAATGTTATGAATATATCATTTATATATATATATATATATATATTCAAAAAAACATTAAAACCCCCACCTACCCCCACTCTCCCTTATCTACGCACCAAGCCTCAAACTTCCTTTCTCTTTCTTCTTCTTTTTTTTTTTTTTTTTTTTCCCTTATATCTCCATGCCTTCTCAAACTTCCTTTCTCTTTTGGTTTTTTTCTTTTTTTCTTTTCTTTCCTTCTTTTTCTCCCTTATCTCCACTCCTCCATCTTTCTTCTTTTCTTTTTCTTTCACGTCACATCTGAATTGATTATTTTCTCTTCCTCTCCATTTTAATTTTATTTCTTTTGTTTTATTTGTAGTGGTGTTAATGTTTGTGGGTTTTGGACTTGCAGATGGTGTTGCAATTTACTGATTTAGTTCAAATTTGTAGATAGTGTTTGAAGCCATTGGTTGTATAGTTGCAGGTAAGCATTTTTTTTTAAAAAAAAAAAATTATGATTGTTTTGGTCTATTTATTTTTTGATAATAGTTTTGGTTTATTTCTTGTTTACTGTCAACTTTGCTTCGCTGGTCTCTAAGATTTCTGATTAATTTTTGTTAATTCTTTGGCTTTTTTATTTTTTTATTTTTTTATTATTGATAGGTCTATCTCAAGTGTGATAATATCTTTGTTAATAGAAACAAGAAAGTAGTGAAAAATTCAAAATCAATTTGATGATTTCTTTTTGCAGATTGGTCTATGGCGGCTGGATGTGTTGGGGTGGAGTTGCTATTTTTTTTTTTTTTAAATTTTGAATGTGAGCATGTTATGTTTGATTTTGAATTTTTTTAGGTGGGTTTGTGTTTCATTTTGAATTTGCTGGGATAGCTGTAGTGTTTGTATTTGGAGTTGCTATTTTTTTTTTTTTTTTTTATGTGAGCATGTTGCATTTGATTTTGAATTTTTTTAGGTGGGTTTGTGTTTCATTTTGAATTTGCTGGGATAGATATAGTGTTTGTATTTTTTTTTTTTTATCTTTTAATTTAATTAAAAAAACTTTTTCACGTCAAAAAAAAAAAAATTATTACCAAAAATTAATTTTTGGTAATCAAATATTTTTTTGGTGGTTTTTTGGATATAGTGGTGTTGGTAGAGTCTATAGTGGCATTTCACAAACGCCACTATTGTACCGTCACTATAGATCAATGTTTTTATTTTGAAGAAGGCTATGGTGGCGTTTGACATAGCCTTTTTCAAAAATAAAAAAATTGGTCTATAGTGGCGTTTGTAAATGCCACTATAGCAAACGCTGCTACAGCCAAAATAGACCTATAGTGGCGTTTTTAGTACCTATAGTGGCGTTTCACAAACGCTACTATAGGTCCGGTTTTTTGTAGTGAGTATGGACGTCATTTAATTTTTGATGCCAAACAAAACTAGCTACTGTTACGGAGTCTAAAGAATTGAATACAGATTCATGATTAGCATCTGAGCAAAAACAAGTCAAAAAGGTAAAAATAAAGTCTGCCTCCTCTAAGGTTAATTATCTTCTTCTTTCTCAACCAGTTTCCTCTTGCAGTATTGGAGATTGCACCAGTTGTTGATCCAATTAAAATTTAACACCACCAACCAAAAGTAAAATGTTAAAACCCAATACATTAAAAAAGAAGACGAAAAATAACCTATCCAACAATGTAGCACTTAATAAGCAGTAAAAACCTAACTTTAAAGCTTCCTTTCACCTAATCCTCATCAACATATGAACTAGATTGAGATAAACACAAGTTGCCAAAATCCTTCACAAGGCTTTCTTCCTCAAAATCATGTACAACTGAAAAAGGAAAGCGAAGCATTTATTAGTACATCAAATATAGATTAATGAATATTGTGAACACATAGTGATAAAAAATATGATATACCTGGTACTCCATATAGCCAATCACGAGCACATAACAAAGCTTCTGCAGTTTGTGGCAAAAGAGAACTGCGAAACTTATCAAGAATGCAGCCACCAATACTGAATGCAGACTCCGAGGCAACGGTAGTAATGGGAATGCTCAAAATATCACGTGCCATCAAGGAAAGTTTTAGGAAACGATTACTATGAGACTTCCAATACCCCATAACATTTAGATTCTCGTGCAACTTATAGTCAAATCAAGCCTCTTCCAAGTATAAATCCAATTGTGACTTACTTGAATCTGAACCAATAAGTTGACTCTTATATGTCTCAAAACCAAAGAAATCATCATACCTAACATAATGAACATGCACTCCACCACTACTGGATGCTACTTCAACCATATTGCAAATATCACTAATAGAATTCTTATATTCCTCAAAGATGTCATACAATGTATTACAAAGATTCGCTGCCATAGATATTGCCTCCTGCTTAGACAACTTGCTATAACAAAATTTTACACATTGCAACTTGTATCTAGGATCCAAAATGACAGCAAATGATAGCACAAGACTGTAATACTCCCAATATTTATCAAACTTTTCTTTCATTTCTTTTGCCATTGCTCTAATTATCGCATCATCATCTTCCAATTGTTCCATAATATGCAACTGAATCTTCCAAACACAATGGAAATACAAGTTGGCTATAGGGTAGTTTGTCCCAGAGAAAAGCTTGGTGATATCATAAAATGGTTTCAAAACCCTTGCTATCTTCTCCACCCTTTCTCATTCCTCCTTTGAAGGGTAATTGAGAAAGTATTTGTCAATCCTACTCAAGTGAGAAAATGCGTCTCGATACTTAAGACAAGTCTCAATCATCAAGTATGTTGAGTTCCATCTTGTTGGGACATCTTGGCGTACTTTCTTACTTGTCAAAAAAGGAAGCTCTGAAAGACATTGAGCAAACCTCAACTTCCTATGATCCGAACCTCTCACATATTTAACACTTTCATGTAAATTATACACAAACCTCATTTATGACTTTTAATCCATCTTGTACAATAAGGTTTAATATGTGTGCACCACAAAGCACATGAAAGAACTCACCACCATAAGGTAAATAAGGTCTAAAAGAAGGGTGTCTCTTTAAATGACTTACCAAAGTATCATTATATGAAACATTATCTAAAGTAATGGTGAATACCCTCTTCTCAATGCCCCACTCTTTCAGCAAACCTAACAACCTCTCTGCCAATATAACACCACCACGTGGAGATGGCACATGACAAAAACTCAAAACGTTCTTCTACAACACCTAGTGTTCATCAACATAATGTGCTGTAAGAACCATGTACTCATCAGTGTTAGGTGAAGACCATAAATCTGATGTTAAGCAAAACCTCCCAGTAATTGACTTTAAATCATGCTTCAAATTTTCCTTTTCTCTCTTGTATATTTTTATCACATCTGATTTTACGGTATTCCTACATATAGTCTTAACATCAGGATTCAAATAACAATGAAGCAACCTATTGTTCTCATGTTCTGCAAATGAGAATGGATAGTTGTGCCTAATGATTGTCAATGCAACCATTTCCCTATACGTAGCTTGATCTAAAGGCTGACGAGACACAATTTGATTGTTAAGCTCATGGCATTTTGCTCTATGACACAACAAAGAAGTAGTGCCATTAGAACCAGCAACAAAAGAATTTTGACATTTTTTACACTTTGCTCTCTCTTTCCCATCAGAACGTTTAGGTAATATTTCAAAATCCGACCATATAGAAGAAGTCCTACATCTCATTCTTTTTGGAGCACTTGAAACAGTATCACCATACTCATCATTTTCTTCATTCATTGAATTCATATCTAAAATGTAAAGGAAAACAAAACCACCAAAAAAAAATTAAAAAAAAAAAAACCCTCAGCATTTTGAACCATTCTAAAACCTGACCACTCAAATAATGTAGCATAAAGAATTATAGATTAAACAATGTTGCTTGTGCTGTGTTACAACTTACAAGTTCTTAATCTTACAAATAAATAATTATAGGTTAAAATAGAAAATGCCAAACAACATGTCAATTAAACTTTGAACATCAAACACTAACCATTAAATCTCCAAATCTGAAACATTTTTTGATAAATAGAATGAGACAATTTCAATTGGGCACTCCTTAATTGTCTTGAGAAATAAAGTCAGAATTTAGGACAAAGGTCATGGTCCATGAAAAACAAAGTAGTACTAGCGTCTCAACTAGGGTTAGCATGGTCCTTTCAATCACAAGGTGCTCATTTCTATAGAATGTTAAGGGGGCGTGCCATATAGAGGATAAGGATAAGATGAGAGCTTGAGTTTTATCTTTTATGTCAAATCGATTTGTACAAACAAAACAACAATTTTGTGTGAGTTGTCACTGAGACTATAAAAAAGTTTGGTACTTGAATATGTTTGTCAATATGTAATGAAAGTGATTTAAAGGAATTCTAAGGCAGAATGTTAGTGTGACTAAGGTTGTCATTCAAAATTTTCAAACTCAGCTAGCAAAAAATATATATGCATTATTGTATTTGTGTATTCTATTAAAATTTGAGAAGGGAAGAATTAAAAGTGGATAACAATTAAGATAAACCTGAGTCAGATAAAGCCAATGGCCAAACAAGAAGAAGAGGAAAAAAAAAAAACTTCTGGAAGTTGCTACATTTCTCTGTGCTTCTGACTTGTTTGGGTTTGGTTTTATTCTATTTTATTTAAGAAAAAAATGTAAAGCAAAATCAAACATATCTAAGAACAAAATGTAAAGCAAAACCATTGCATTCCATGATATCCTGATGCCGTTTGGAGTGGACGTTTGCGTTTTCAGATTCTGCGTTTTCATATTTTTTTTTTTTCCCTGCACGTGAACAGTAACATCACATGGGTTCACTGTGCAGGAGATAAAAATCATTGTTCACACACTGTTCATCACTATTCACGTACTAAAAAATATTTAAAATGGGTCCCACGGTACTATTCACACATTTAAAAATTATTTTGCTACAGTATTTTCAGTTTTCAATTTTTAATTTTCAGTTTTAGCAACAATAAATTCAATCCAAACGGACCCCCTATCTATCCTTGGCATTCTATCAAACATTAACCGTGCACTTTGAACATCACCACATTTCACATACATGGTAATCAATGCATTCCCCACATCCACATCTAACTCAAACCCAAATCTTAACAAATGCGCATGAACCTCCCTTTCCCTAACCAAGCCCGATACACCAAGCATTACCTAGATCACCAAACCTCACAAACATACTCAACAAAGCATTACCAATGCTTACCGAAAAGATAAAATTAGAAGATGTAAACTGTTTGGTAACGGAGAAAACGAAGGAAAGCTAAAGAATACTTTTGAGTAACTAAAGAGAGGAACCAAATCCGAGATTCGAAGCTTACCGATGAGTGCTGGCGTGACCGGAAAGAGAGAACGTGAATATTCCGACGAATAACTCAGAAATCTGCTGAAGCTTTGAAGAGTTTTGATGTGTCCGAAACTTTGAAGCTACTAAAGCCGTGATTGGAGGCCGAGAAAATGAGGGAAAATGAAAACCCTCACCCTAAAACGTCTGAGACTCTGACTCTCCAAGTGCTAGGTTTTTTTTCTTTTTCTTTTTTCTTTTTCTTTTTTTTTTTTTTGTTGGAATGGACTGGGTTGAATTTGGGTGTATTGTTTTTGGGTTAAATGGGGTTGAATAAGTTTTTAGTTAAAACCCAATAATTATTGGGTCTAATTGGGTTGATACCCATTTAACCCAATTAATAATTGGATGGGTTTGGACTTAATTAGAGTGGGTGGGTTTGGGCTTATTTTGCCACCCCTATCTAGAAGGAACAGAAGATAGAGCAGCTGAAGATAAGTGCCTAAGTGTTAGGATGTTGTTATCATTAAACTTCCTGGAGATAGGACTCATCTTGTTATCTTGTATAGAATTAGTGATTATGTTGGTTGTTATCTCTTTATTTTAATTAGTCGTTGTTGATGTATTAAACCAAGAACTGTGGAATAAAAGGCAAGCAGATATTATTTCCAAAATTCTTTTCCTTTATATTTGTTCTAGGAGAGTTGTCGTCTTGAATACCATTAGTTATTTCCATTCATTCAACCAGGTCACAGCGTTCATTCAAAAAGGAAACAATAAAGAGTAATAATAGTTATACACTCCTTACTACACATTTGCTATATACATGTTACCACATGGACTGACTTGTGTTATAAATTCTATTTTAACCTAATCTAAGTGTGTATATGTGTATAAAACTCCCTCCTGAAAACTTGAACCTCGACCCTTATCCCCCCTCACCCCACAAACACTTATAATTATAGAGTGACCACCACACCAAAAGTGCGCAATGGTACTTAGAGAGTGTAATTAGATTTTCCGAACAATAAAACCCAGATTCAGCAGCCCATCGTTTCTCAGAAATTATACAAGTCATTCTAGAAGGAAAGGCGGACACAATGTAGATAAAACCCATAGTAAATTATGCAGAAATGCTGGGTTTGGTTAAAAGTGGGTCAAACAATAAAACACGTTGTAAATATGACATTCCAAATTGATAATGGGGGCGGGGAGAGATGGCATTCAACCCACAGACATCAAGTATCGCAAAGGGGTGTCCCCGTTCCAAATACATACATTGAACTCTCATTTTAGAGGAGAAGATGACCACACACCCAAAAAAAAAGGGTAGATTAATCGTTTCAGATGTCACGCAATGGAAGATCCCTAACACCTCTTAAATTGGACCAACATTTCCTACAAGGCAATTCCATCACCAGATGCAGCAATAGAAAGCCAGGTTTCCTTAGCTTTCAACTGCCATAGCAAGATCTGCATCACCTAGACTGTATACAAGCATACACCAACTAGGACAACAACTGCATTCCCAGTATTCAAAAGTTCTATGCAATGAAATTATATAAATTACTTAATAACAACTACCAATCACAAATTGTAATCATAGCAACAAAGCCCTAGTCTCAAGATTTTAACATTGATTATATACCCTCAACAGATTAATCAGTGTTGACCATATGTCTTCATCCCCGCCTTTCTATCCTATCCAAAAACCAAAATCATACTCTTTGTCACCTCTTTACTAATTCTACCAATACTACTTTGTGTTCCTCTTACCACTTTTCATTTTCTCAACTTAAATCAATTAACACATTCTCACTAGTCCATTAATTGCTATTATGTGCATATGACCAAACCATCTCAAAAAACTCTCATATTTAATCAATAGGAGGCACCGCTATCTTTAAGGGGATTTCTTAATTTCATATCATATGTAATATTTCCACTTATCCACCTTAACATTCTCATTTCAATTACGCTCATTTTATAAACATGTTACTTCTTAATAGCCCAACATTCAATACCATAGAGCAACTGATCTTATAAAACTCTCCCTGGCTTAATAAGTGTTTTACAATCAAAAAATAATCATGGTTCACATCCTTTTCAATCTCTCCATCCTTGCGAATTATTAATTCAAGATATTCAAAACGCTCACTCTTTGGTACCTCATCACCATCAAGTTATACAACCCATTCATCTTTGTTTCTAATTTAACTTGACAATTCAACTGTTACAGGAGGGGGGAAGGGGGTTAAAACATTGGTTCTCCTCATAAAAGAGACCAGGCATTGCCATTTAGCTACAAGACTCTTGGCTTGTTTCTATTTTTACTAAACAAAGTGCCCATAAACAAAAGGAAAAATCAAGTCATCCACGCACCGAAAACTAAAAGGCAAGTCATATAGGTTTATATATTCCCTTCCCCTCAAAGGGTTTAAATGAAGTTGCAGAAATAGATGTTTCCTATTTCCATAGCACAAACAGAAAACTGAGAGGTTTCATGGCAATAGGGATTAAGAATCAGCATCTTCATCTGATTGCCAAACATATTACTAGTGATAATGGAGGTCAAAGTTCTAAGCACTTCCACCATAATACTTGTTCATAAAACTCGAGTAAGTCATCATTCTATGACAGGCAAAATTGCCAGCAATCTGCTACTACTGCTATAATAGAAGCAAAACTGAGGGACCAGGAAAGGAGGGATACAGCATCACACAAGAATGAAATGGAGGATTTTTTTTTTTTTTTTTTTTTTCAAGTATAGTACCAATATTTCAGTACATAGTTGTACTCGTCAAATAAAATAAAATAAAATAAATTCAGTACATATTTGTAGACTAGACCCATAATATGCAGCAGTTCAAATTAGACATGCCATGGTAAACCTGATATTTGAAGTAAATTGAATATCCAACTTAAATGAACTAAACAAGAAGCAACTTTTACGCCCTTTCACCTCGAATTCGTCGTGCAAGCTGGATGTCCTTTGGCATTATAGTCACCCTCTTGGCATGGATGGCACAGAGATTTGTATCCTCAAACAAACCAACAAGGTAGGCCTCTGCTGCCTCCTGAAGTGCAAGAACTGCATGGCTCTGGAACCTCAAATCCGTCTGAACAAAAAAAAGTTAACAGTTTAGAATTGAATCAATAACTGCAATAGATAAAAAAGACAAACCAACAGAATGAATAGAGATATTGCCTAAGAATCATTACCTTAAAGTCTTGTGCAATTTCTCGGACAAGGCGTTGGAAGGGCAGCTTGCGAATCAAAAGTTCAGTACTTTTCTGGTATTTCCTAATTTCACTGTCCAAAACATATCAAGTAATAACATTAGGAATTATTTTCCCGCCTCGGAACAATTAAAAAAAAAAATTTATTATTATTAATTTTAAGTTGTACAAGAAGAATATAGCGATATATCAGGAAAAAACATCCATACCGAAGAGCAACAGTTCCAGGGCGATAACGGTGAGGTTTCTTGACTCCACCCGTGGTAGGTGCAGACTTCCTTGCAGCCTAATATAACCAAAGAAGGGGAAAAAGTTATAAATCATATGATCCTACACCCAGATAACCCAAGTTGTACTACCCTCAGTGCATGGGAGTTTCTAGATTTCACAAACTCTAAATAATGCAAGATTACAGAAACGAAAGAAACCCTCATATAAGATGAACTGCTTCATTAATTTCACTCAAGCAGGAGTTTTTATGCATGAGTTTTCAATTATACAATTTCCGCATTTTTTCGCTACAATTTGTGACTTTGTGTTCATAATTGCTTTTTCAGTAAGCCGCTAATTAACAAAATTAAATTTTATACCTCTGCTCACACCTATAACAACAATAAGGCAGTCAATAAAAATTGAGAGTAAAGATAGTCAATGCTTAAAAAAAACTCCATTAAACAAATTACTGAAATCAGATTTTGCAATTTAAACTAATAAAAACCTAATTCAAAGACTTTCAGAAAAGCAGAGAACCCTAACCCCCCCAATGAGATACTACTAGAAAGAAACAATTTAACGAAGCTGTGGTTGAAAAATCCTAATGAAATCAGAAGCGAAATTGAAATTTGCTTGCGAAATCAAAAAGTAGCAGAATGTAATAATAATAATAATAACTCACAAAGAGGATTAAAGTGAAGAAATTAAACTCTACTGAAAGTCTGAAATCGAGATTAGATATAACAATTTTCCCAAACCCGAATGGTAACAAACAAGAATGAGAAAACCGAAAAATAAGAAATCCGAAATCACATATTACAGACACAGATACAGAAAAAAGAGCTAGAGTATAGACCTTAGTGGCGAGTTGCTTCCTGGGAGCCTTGCCTCCTGTGGATTTACGAGCGGTTTGCTTTGTACGGGCCATTATTAACAAGATCAAGCTAAACTAGACCTGTAAACGCGAACAAATTCCTTAAGATTAGAGAAGGAAGAGACTGGTTAGTACCTAGGGTTTTCAACAAATTTCGAGGATCGTTCAAAATAATTAGCAATGCTACAATGAGCGTGCTACTGCTATGCGAATAATATTATAATATTTATAGGCGGGGTGGGAGGTTCGGTGCGGTTTTTACTTTTTAGAATTGGAAGAACGAACGGCTACTACATATCTAAAATTATATGGGCTTGAGAGGTGGGCCTAGCTTAGGTTTTTGTACTCAACGACAGGGATGAAACGCAGGAAAAGCTTATTAGGCTATCAGTCCATAAGTTTTTTTTAATCTAATTTCCTTGAACTATGAACGAACCTTGGCCCAAAATAAGTGGGCTTAGGTTATTGCAGTTTTTTTTGGGGGTATTAATCAGTTGGGATCTCATGGCCCAAAAATGTACCCATTTTAGTTTCAATTTATATTTTGGTACATTTTTCCCTCTTTTTGTTTTCTTTTTCACAAGTTTTTTTTATTATTTTAATTATTGTGTTTAGATGGATGGTTTTGATAATTTTCATTGTCGGCGAAATAACCATTGATTTTTGAAAATTTTCGATTAATATCGATTTTTTTTTTTTTTTTTGGAAAATTTTGTTTGGGTAAACCTTACTTTGATTTTGATATAAATTCTTTATTCCTAATTTATGCCATACATAGGACTATTTTACTTCTCTTAGAGCATTACCATCAAGCGTTGTAAAAAAATGTCATTTTAACACATCAAAAAGACTACTTTATTATTGTGGGGGAAGATTTTTCCAACCCGCAAGCAGTTTGTCCGCTTTGGGGCCGAAGGACCTACACGGCTTTGTTCCTTCAAGTGACATGAGCAGTTTTTGAGACTTGCTCCCACATCAAAGAAAGATGCGCCTCACTCATGCCTTATAAGTTTTAGCTGAAGGCAAGAATGTACCACTACAACACATATGTTGTAGTGGTAGAGGCGTGCCCTTCAGGGTAACAAATTAATGCGATTGGAGCAAGTCTCAAATACTGCCACCCAAAGCAGATAATACCTTTGATGGGAACTACACTCAAAAGTGCCTTTTTGTGGGGGAAGATTTTTCCAACCCACAAGCAGTTTATTCGCTCTTGGGCAAACTGGTTTTGTTTTTGACAGATTTCAAAAAATTTTGTTTTTGACAAATTTCAAAGATTGCAAAACTAGAATAGCGAAAACATCTTCTGTGTAAAGAGAGAGCAGATCGGTGGTATGGTGTGGGAGAGAGGAGATCAGTGTGCTTAGGAGCTGAAGAAAAAGAAAGTAAAGAAAATAGTAGATGTAGGAAATGGGTTTGGTCTGACAAGAGATAACATAGAGTCATTGGTTTGATTAGTAAAGGCTTTAGTGTGAAGTGACAAGACTCTGAATCGTGGGCCCGTGTTGTGAGTAAATTTACAAAAATGACACCGTTACTCAGTTTCCATAACTCAAAAACACTTAAAACTTGTTTTCAATTTCCATAGCTCATTACTTACTTTTAAAGTGAGAATTGAGTGATAAAAACAAAATCTGAAAACACATCCAAACAAACTAATGCTCTATGAGACCCACCATTTTTGAGTGATAAGTGATGAAAACATACAAATCCAAACAACCCCTTAGAAACTTGGTTTAATTCTTATTTTTCAAAGAAAGCTCTTGTTGATGGTTGTTTTTTAAAAAAGTCCTACAAGCCCACACAAAACAAGGCCTGATTTCTTTTGGGCCCACTATCGCTATTTGTAGATTTTATCTTCATTAATGAACCAAGCCCATATATTTATTTTGGGGAATTGAAGAAGTGTGACATGTAGGCTAAATAATGTGCCTATTCAGGTTTAAACATGGACCAAAACTTGGGCTTTACATAGTGATCTAGGAACGCTAGGTGGAGCTATTTTTTTAGTTATTTGGCACCATAAAAAATTATTTTATCTATTTTATTTACCCACTTTACAAAACATCCGATATAAGTAGATCTATTTTACCTTTCAATACAATAAAATAATATAAACATTACAATAAAATAATATATCTACTACAATAAAATAATTTATCCAAATAAAAAGCAATATGAACACACAAATGAGTAAAATAATTAAAAGTAGTGTGAAAGCACATATAAAAAAATAAAAATAAAAAACTCACTTTTCAGTTACCATGCACAGCCGAAAGTAGCTGTGCATTGTAGTTATGGAGCCAAAAAATATAATTTTGGCTTCTTTGGCTCCACCATTGTAAGGCATATTTTGGTATTTGGTGGTGCTAAAAATAGCAATATAGCTATTTAGCACCACCAATATAGATGCTCTAATAACACTAATATGACTTGCTATATTTGCCAAAAAAAATCTAGACTAATTACCTTAAGCTAACCAATTCCCACAAAATTTAGCATGTTTCTTTTGGAGTGTTTCCTTTAAGTAAACCACAAAAAAAAAAAAAAAAAAAAAGTTCGGTCATCGAATATCCAAAATTATCATTAAAGTAATTGATCCAAATACTCGATTAAGAACAAAGTTTAAGGTTGCCATTTTTCTAAGAACCTAACAACCAAAAGTTTTGATTCTTACGAGGAAATGGGTAATAGTCTAATAGATGACCCCAAGGATAAATCATTTGTAATCTAACTCACCAAGCATATTTATTACCCTTACTTAGAGTAAATAATAAACTTGAGAAATAGTGTTTGTGCATGTGGTAGCACAGGTTGTGTCTACTCTTTCTCTCTCATCACCTCCCCCATTCTCCTAACTTCTTTATACAGTATTAATGGCACTTATTTGATTCAATATTTTAATTGATATTTCCATTGAGTGCTTGCATGTTCATCTTTGTCTTACGCCACTGGCCAAGTGAGTAATGGACCTAACTCACCATGTTAGAATCAAAGTTAGCTAGATTTGATTCCTCCTTTCCCTATCACTTCAAAATGGACCTCGAACAACTTTTAATCCGTCTGTTTACTTAGGGCACTCATATATGTGCTTGGCAAATGGTCTTAGAAGTGGTTCATATTATATTATCTACATCACACTTACCACAAATAAAAATTTTCTACTTCATGCAAAATGTTACACTTTATACTCCAATAATTACAAATTATCTCGATATTTTTTTTTTATCATAAAGTAAGAAAAGTTTAAAATGTCTACAATTAGATACATCTACACAATAGAGCATAAATTGAAAGACCATAAGTGGGATGGAGGATTTTCATTCATTTACCTCCTCTGCTTACCTGTGCCGGCTGAACCTATAGACCATTTAGATCACGGCCTAAAGCCCTCACTTGTAAGAAGGCCCCCAATGGTACTAATATATTATATAATATTGTGGAAAAAAAATAAATAAAGCCCGCCTAAATTATTTAAGCCCTTAATTGAAAATTGAAAAAAAAAACAAGTTATTTCTAACAATTTCTCACAATGCAAAAATGCTGAAAAGAGTCAAAAGACACAAAATTCAATCAGATCACCAAATCTTTAACTTTCTCAAAAAAAAAAAAAAAATACCACATCCAAATATTTTCTAGATCAAACCTTTGTACCACATTTCATTAAGAAAATCCATATTTATTACTTGAAATGTAAAGAGTGAGAGAAAGAAATACACTGATTTTCTCAATATACAAGTAACCAATATAGAAGAAAAGATAATAAAAGGCAGAAAAAAGAAAGAATAAACAAGTAACAAAAAACAGAAGAAAGAAAGGAAAAAAAAAACACCAATTCCTTCCATCTTGATTTTTCAAAAAAAAAAAAACTCTTTTTAATTGGCTTACTCATCAATTAATGTGTTTAGAGATCTTCATTCTAGATTCATTTTTTGTTTTCTCTTCAATCTTCCCTTTGCTTCTTTAGTATTCTTCCTGTTTGCTATTGGGATTTTATTCTTCTTTTTTACTTAACTTTTGTTGTATTTTTTAGTCTTTAATCTTTTTTATTTTTACTCTTAAATTTTGATTCCTTTAGTATTCTCTAGAAGACTATAGAATGGACCACTTAAAACACTGATCCTTGACCCTAGTCCTACACCCTTTTTTTTTTTCTTTTTTTAAGAAATAAGATTTGGCAGTATGAATGAATAGTGAGCTAGTCCTGCAGGATCAATAATAAAATGCCCGTTTAAAGATTTCGCCTAACTCCTTGAGCCGGCTCTGCCACTAACATCATCTACCGATCTACTGATAAGGATTTGATAGAGAAAGAAACACGTTTTGTATGAGAAAAGGTAAACCCATTAACAGGAAATAGGAATAAACATGACAGAAAATAGTTGATGACTTGATGGGAGAATTTATGAAGGACAAATATTTGTGTTCGAGAACCAGGAGAATACCACAATATGCCAAATTGCCAATCAAATCACCACCAAGCAAGCATTACCAAAACGCAAAACGACAATGAATTTCAAAACATGGCAGAATCGTAAAAACACTAATTCTCCTTCCACCTCAGTTTAACTAGCAATAGCTGTCCTCAGATATATGTTATCCTCATAGGTGCGCAACAAATCAATCAAGTCATTTTGGGTAATCCTTCACAGTTTAAAGTTTCATTTTCATATTCCTCTGTTTTTTATAAGCTCCAGTAACCGACGATTGATTAACCCAATGAATGACTGAGTAAGATAAAACTTCAAAAAAATTAGCAACCCATTTCACAAAGGAAGCAAAGAAAAGTCAGTTCCATTATGCATTGATGCCTAAACAAACATACAAAAAAGACTGAGCAAACCCAAACACTTCCTTCATTGAGACCATAGACTTCATATACACAGACCTAAACTTCTTTTCTAAAACAAACACCACTTATTTTTACCTAATTTCTACAGACTCAAGCAACAGCCCTCTTGGCTCTCTTAGCAGCAGGAGACTTAATGGATTTGGGTTGTTTGGGCTTAGCAGGAGTCGATTTCTTCGTCTTCTTAGGCCCAACTTTCTTCGTGACTTTCTTCACAGCCTTTTTACTTTTAGTAGCCTCTTGTTTCTTCGCAGCCTTAGTTGTTGTCGTTGCTCTGGTTTTCCTTGGCTTTTTCTCTGTGCTAGCCTTTGCAGCCTTGGTTGTTGTAGTTGTAACCTTCTCCTTTTTAGCCATTTCAGATAGCTTGTACGAGGCCTTGATTTTAATAAGCTTTCCTCTCAGAGCAGAGTTCTTCAATTGGAGACCCAAAATCTTCTTGTAATTCATAGGAAGCACATCCTTGTGCTTCTCTTCCATGTACTTCGCTATAGCATATGGACTCGACCCACTTCTCTCGTTCAAAGCCAACAGAGCTTCCTTGATCATCTGCAAAATCCCATAAAAAAAAATTCAAATTTATCGTACCAACAGGAAATTTAGCCTCAAAAAAATCAACAAACGAAAAAAAACTCGAAGATACCTGAAAGTATGGAGGATGATGAACAGTATTTTTGGGCTGTTTAGGCTTTTTCTCCTTTGGAACCTTAGGGGCTTTAGGCTTCTTCTCCTTAATGGGCTTTTCAGCCTGCTTCTTGGGCTCTCCGGCGACCGTGACCTCCGCCGCGACCACTTGCTCAACCTCTGCGATTGCTGACATTATGAATTCACAGATATTTTAGTAGTTAAATCTCACTAATTCTCACACTGCTTTAAAAAACTATATTGCCTCACTGTGACGCCACTGGAGATGGCCTTGTGAGTATTTATAGCGAGAGAGCGATCCGTGTGGTTAATGGAAGGCGGCTTCTGATTGGTTGGTTTTGTGGTAACGCGGATCGCCAACTTGTGCAAAGAGAGATCTAGAGCGTACGCGTGGGATGATATCTAAGCGTTGTTTAGAATGGGCTTTTATATTTTTTAGTGCGTCAATGGGATAGGTATTGTAAATTGAGGATAGGAATTCCAGCTTGGCTTTGTTTTTTTAAATGGTAGCTTGTGTGAGGAAGGTGTGTTTTCTGAATGGGTTTGTGACTGATTTTCTATGGATTGGAATTGAATTTCAGAATGAAATTTTTTTTCAGATTAAGGCCAAGAAACCAAGGATTATAATGTGGGTTGAATGAAGTAAAATGGTTAGGATTTGGGTGTGATAAAAAGACATCAAAGTCTAACAGTTTTTGTTCATTTCTTTTATGTTTTTATATAGAGAAATGATATGTCTACAACATTTTTATAATAAATTCTAAGTGACAAGTTGTTATTAATTGTTATTATTGAGGCAAAAAAGTTATCTTAGCGTTAGTTTGAAATTTGAACCAATAACAACTAACTACTTGTGATTTGTTGTAAAAATGTTGTAGATATAGCATCTCTCTTTTATACAGATCTTTTTTTTATTATTGATATGAAAGAGATAGAATGAAATTAAAATTTTCCAATTTAGGAGATTAACCAATAAGGGCATATTTGTTTCAATTTTATTTTTTTTCCGGTGTAAAATGTATATAATGAAATAATTAGCAAAAAATTTGTCTTTCGAGGAATTGTTCCATGAAATGAAGGTGATTCGTTGTATAGAAATAGACTAGTCAAGGCAGCACATGCAAGGCATGTGCTAGCCATGGGGAAAAAAATAGTGATTAGGATCAATTTTAGATTTTATTTGTATCACAAAATATAAATATAAATCATTTGATTTTTAAAATACAAAGAGATTTATATTAATCAAAAGAGATATTAATTTTAATAATTTTGATAATTATGTCATAAAAAGTTAATCTCAATCGTATAAAACCGTGACAAATCCTAGTCTAATATTTTATTATTTTATTTTGACCTATAACTTACACCTTAATAGTTGTAAATATATTGTAATAACAACAAAATGTCACAACATTTTTAGTTGTGCTAGATCTCAATATAATATTTTATTATTTTATTTTATTTTATTTTGATTCATAAGGAATTGACACATGCGTTACAACATTTTCATAATATCTCTATGTATACATTGTACTTAATTACAATGTAAATTTATATTATGGACACAAAAAAATTGGCAACTTTTGTACACATTTACAAACTTTGTAGAATATTTATCATTTTTTGTGCAAATGTGTATAATATTAACAACTTTTGTGTATTTACAATGTAAACTTGCATTGCAAGTACAAAGTAAACATATAAAGATCTTAAAAACAAAACAAAACAAAAACAAAGCTCAATCCAACTGGCATACTTGAAGGGGAAAGAAAAAGAAAAAGTGCACCTCACTAATTGAATAAACCAAATAACACTATTCATGAGCCTTTGGCTCTTTTTATATAGTTAATAGATATGCTAGCTTACATAAATATTTAAAAGAAAAAAAAACTTTAGGCACTGTATAAATTAATGTTAAAATGTTGTGGACTTATCATTTTTTTATTTGATGTATAAGAAACTGAGATCTCAACAATTGTAAAAATATTGTGATAATAATAAGAGTTGTAACATTTTCTCAAAACATTTATTTTTAGTTATGGTTGGTTACAGTCTCATATTTTATTATTTTATTTCGACTTGTAAGAAATTGACACGTCAATAATTGTGAAATTTGTTGTGTCAGTATAACAATATATATACTAGCTTACATAAATATTTAAAAAAAAAAAAAAAACTTTAGGCACTATAGCTACCATGCTAGTTGAATAAACCAAAAACACTACACAGTAAGTGTTGTAACATTTTCTTAAAACATTTATTTTTAGTTGTGGTTAGCCACAGTATCATATTTTATTATTTTATTTCGACTTGTAAGAAATTGACACGTCAATAATTGTGAAAATATTGTGAAATTTTTTGTGTCAGTATAACAATATATATACCAGCTTACATAAATATTTAAAAAAAAAAAACACAAACCGATTACTAAAAATAAAAAAAAAACTTTAGGCCTTCCATGCCAGTTGAATAAACCAAAAGCACTGCACGATAAGTGTTATAACATTTTCTCAAAATATTTATTTTTAGTTGTGGCTGGTCACAGTCTTATATTTTATAATTTTATTTTGACTTGTAAGAAATTGACACATCAATAATTGTGAAATTTGTTGTGTCAATATAATAACATATAGACTAGCTTACATAAATATTAAAAAATAAAATTAAAAAAAAAGCTGATCACTGAAAAAAATAAAAATAAAAAAATTTAGGCACTGTAGCTACCATGCCTGTTGAATAAACCAAAAGCACTGCACAATAAATGTTGTAACATTTTCTCGAAACATTTATTTTTAGTTGTGATTGGTCACAGTATCATATTTTATTATTTTATTTCGACTTATAAGAAATTGACACGTCAATAATCGTGAAAATATTGTGAAATTTGTTATGTCAGTATAACAATATATATACCAGCTTACATAAATATTTAAAAAAAAAAAAAAACATAAACCGATTACTAAAAAAAAAAACTTTAGGTGCCAGTTGAATAAACCAAAAGCACTGCACAATAAGTGTTGTAACATTTTCTCAAAACATTTATTTTTAATTGTGATTGGTCAGTCTCATATTTTATTATTTTATTTCGACTTGTAAGAAATTGGCATGTCAATAACTGTGAAAATATTGTGAAATTTGTTATATCAGTATAACAATATATATATCAGCTTACATAAATATTTAAAAGGAAAAAAAAAAAAACAAACCGATTACTAGAAAAAAAAAAAATGTAGCTACTGTAACTACAGTGCCACTTGGCATTGTAGTTACTATTCAAAACTTGGGAAAAAAAAAATGGCTCATGAAACCAAAGCATTGTAGCTACATTGCTTTAGCGTATACGTGCAAGTCAATAATTGTGAAAATATTGTGAAATTTGTTGTGTCAATATAACAATATATATACCAGCTTACATAAATATTTAAAAGGAAAAAAAAAAATAAAAAAATAAAAAAAACTATAGCTATTGTAGCTACAGTGCCACTTGGCATTGCAATTACTATTCAAAACTTGGGAAAAAAAAAAGTGGCTCACGAAACCAAAGCACTATAACTACAGTGATTTAGCGCATTCGTGCTTTTATATATATAGATTTATTTTCAGTTATGATTGGTCAAAGTTTCAAATTTTATTATTGTAGGGCCAGAGAGCTTACAACCCGGCCCTTTTCCCATTAAGGCCCAGTGCCTGTGCCGAGGATGGGATATGCCGAGGACGAGCAGCGAAAGTTCGAATTGCCCGTACTCACAACCGAGGACATCCCCGTCCTTGGCTTTCCAAGACTTCAAGAGAAAGATCAGTCTATCGTCTAAGGGAACCTCCCCAGCACCCTCGGAAGAGAAGGGGAGCAAAATAGGACTCATATGGGAATAGAGTATATAAGAGGCTCACGAAGAAGACATCACCTCCGCATTAAATACGCCTGCAAACGTATTGACCGTATTAATGGGAAAAGACTCTTGAATAGTGTAGTTTCGATTAGCGTAACTAACAAAAAGTTGAGTGAAGCGGCTGATGGGACGGGTGCTCGAGTAGGTACTTGCCTAATCAACAGGTGGAAGGTCAGGATCGACTGAAAAGGCCTATATAACATAAGAGCTGATACGCCAATAAAAAGGGGGGATGATCAGTCCTCCCAGCCATGGCGTCCTTAAGATAAGGAGAATAATAAGAGCTGAAAGCTCCTTAAACTCCTTGAATGAGATTCATTAACCGGACCAAACCAAACCGCCATCCGGTGACCAAGACCTAGCCTTTCAAACCCACGCTCTACAAATGATATTGTTTGGGCCCTCTTTACGTACGAGCCCAATATTAGGGTCGTCGCGGATCGAGCCCCTACAATTATTTTATTTTGACTTATAAGAAATTGACACTTGTGAAAATATTATGAAATTTGTTGTGTCAGTATAATAATATATATAAAAGTGAAAAAAAAAAGTACAAACGGAAGACTGGAAAAAAAAAAAAAATTGTTACTACTGCAGCAACAGTGCCGCTTGGTACTATAGCTACTGTTCAAAACTAAAAAAAAAAAAAAAGATAAAGTGGCTCACCAAAATGGCACTGTAAACAGTGCTAAAATACTAAAGCAGCAAAATGAAATTGATATCTCAATAATTGTGAAAATATTATGAAATTTATTGTATCAGTATAACAATATATATAAAAGGAAAAAATAAGTACAAACGGAAGACTAAAAATAAATAAATAAATAAATAACTGTAGCTACTGTAGCTATAGTGCCATTTGGAATTGTAACTACTGTTCAAAACTTAAAAAACAAAGACAAAGTGGCTCACCAAAATAACACTATAGATGAACAGTGCAAACTGTAGCAGCATTGTCGCTTTTCACAAAATATTTATTTTCAGTTGTAGTTAGTCACAGTTTCATATTTTATTATTTTATTTTAACTTATAAGAAATTGACACCTCAATAATTATGAAAATATTGTAAAATTTGTTGTATCAATACAACAATATATATAAAAGGAAAAAAAAAATACAAACGGAAGACTGAAAAAAAAAAAAAAGAAAAAGAAAAAGAAAGAGAAGTACCTCACCAAAGCACTGTTGCCGCTAAGGTGCTTGCACAGTGCAAACACTCTAAGTGCACAATGCCAAAGCACTACAGCAGCATTCACGCTTTTATAATACTAGTCAAGGCAGCACGTGCAAGGCACGTGCTAACTATCGGAAAAAAATAGTAAATAGGATCAATTTTAGATTTTATTTGTATCACAAAATATAAATATAAATCATTTGATTTTTAAAATACAAAGAGATTTATATTAATCAAAAGAGATATTAATTTTAAGAATTTTGATAATTATGTTATAAAAAGTTAATCTCAATCGTATAAGACCGTGACAAATCCTAGTCCAATATTTTATTATTTTATTTTGACCTATAACTTACACCTTAATAGTTGTGAATATATTGTAATAACAACAAAATGTCACGACATTTTTAGTTGTGTTAGATCTCGATGTAATATTTTATTATTTTATTTTGATTCATAAGGAATTGACATATACGTTACAACATTTTCATAATATCTCTATGTATACATTGTACTTAATTACAATGCAAATTTATATTATGGACACAAAAAAATGGCAAATTTTGTACACATTTACAAACTTTGTACAATATTTACCATTTTTTGTGCAAATGTGTATAATATTAACAACTTTTGTGTATTTACAATGTAAACTTGCATTGCAAGTACAAAGTAAATATATAAAGATCTTAAAAACAACCCAAAAAAAAAAAAAAAAAAAACTCAAACCAACTGACATACTTGAAGGGGAAAGAAAAAAAAAAAAGTGCACCTCACTAATTGAATAAACCAAAAAAATAATATTCATGAGCTTTTGGCTCTTTTTATATAGTTAATAGATACGCTAGCTTACATAAATATTAAAAAAAAAAAAAAAAAAAACTTTATTCATTGTATAAATTAATGGTAAAATGTTGTGGACTTAGCATTTTTTTTATTTGATGTATAAGAAATTGAGATCTCTACAATTGTAAAAATATTGTGATAATAATAAGAGTTGTAACATTTTCTCAAAACATTTACTTTTAGTTGTGGTTGGTTACAGTCTCATATTTTATTATTTTATTTCAACTTGTAAGAAATTGACACATCAATAATTTTGAAATTTGTTGTGTCAGTATAACAATATATATACCAACTTACATAAATATTAAAAAAAAAAACACAAACCGATTATTGAAAAAAAAAAAAAAAAAACTTTAAGCACTGTAGCTACTGTGATAGTTGAATAAACCAAAAACACTACACAATATGTGTTGTAACATTTTCTCAAAACATTTATTTTTAATTGTGATTAGTCACAGTCTCATATTTTATTATTTTATTTTGGCTTGCAAAAAATTGACACGTCAATAATTAAGAAAATATTGTGAAATTTGTTGTGTCAGTATAACAATATATATACCAGCTTACATAAATATTTAAAAGAAAAAAAAACACAAACCAATTACTAAAAATAAAATAAAAAACTTTAGGCCTACCATGACAGTTGAATAAACCAAAAGCACTGCACGATAAGTGTTGTAACATTTTTTCAAAACATTTATTTTTAGTTGTGGCTGGTCATAGTCTCATATTTTATTATTTTATTTCAACTTATAAGAAATTGACACATCAATAATTATGAAAATATTGTGAAATTTGTTGTGTCAATATAACAATATATAGACCAGCTTACATAATTTTTTTTTTTTTTTTTAAAGTTGATTACTAAAAAAAAAAAAATTTAGGCATTGTAGCTACCGTGCCAGTTGAATAAACCAAAAGCACTACACAATAAGTGTTATAACATTTTCTCAAAACATTTATTTTTAGTTGTGATTGGTCACAGTCTCATATTTTATTTCGACTTGTAAGAAATTGACACGTTAATAATTGTGAAAATATTGTGAAATTTGTTGTGTCAGTATAACAATATATATACCAGCTTACATAAATATTTAAAAAAAAAACATAAACCGATTACTAAAAAAAAAAAAAAAAACTTTAGGCACGGTAGCTACCGTGCTAGTTGAATAAACCAAAAGCACTACACAATAAGTGTTGTAACATTTTCTCAAAACATTTATTTTTAGTTGTGATTGGTCAGTCTCATATTTTATTATTTTATTTCAACTTGTAAGAAATTGGCACGTCAATAATTGTGAAAATATTGTGAAATTTGTTGCATCAGTATAACAATATTACCAGCTTACATAAATATTTAAAAGGAAAAAAAAAAACAAACAAACAAACCGATTACTGGAAAAAAAATAAAAAAATGTAGCTACTGTAGCTACAGTGCCACTTGGCACTGTAGTTATTGTTCAAAACTTGGGAAAAAAAAAGTGGCTCATGAAACCAAAGCACTGTAGTTACAGTGCTTTCGCGTATTCGTGCACGTCAATAATTGTGAAATTTGTTGTGTCAATAAAACAATATATATACCGGCTTACATAAATATTTAAAAGGAAAAAAAAAAAAAAAAAAACACAAACCGATTACATGAAAAAAAATAAAAATAAAAATAAAAAATAACTATAGCTATTGTAGCTACAGTGCCACTGGGCATTACAGTTACTATTCAAAACTTGGGAAAAAAAAAAAGTGGCTCACAAAATCAAAGCACTGTAGCTACAGTGATTTAGCGCATTCGTGCTTTTATATATATAGATTTATTTTTAGTTGTGGTTGGTCAAAATTTCATATTTTATTATTTTATTTTGACTTATAAGAAATTGATACCTGTGAAAATATTATAAAATTTGTTGTGTCAGTATAACAATATATATAAAAGGGAAAAAAAAGTACAAACGGAAGACTGGAAAAAAAAAAAATTTTGTTACTACTATAGCTATAGTGCCGCTTGGTACTGTAGCTACTGTTCAAAACTTAAAAAAATAAAAAATAAAAAATAAAAGACAAAGACAAAGTGGCTCACCAAAATGGCACTGTAGAAGAATAGTGCTAAAACACTAAAATAGTAAAATGAAATTGACATCTCAATAATTGTGAAAATATTGTGAAATTTGCTGTATCAGTATAACAATATATATAAAAGAAAAAAAAAGTACAAACGGAAGACTAGAAAAAATAAATAAATAAAAAACTGTAGCTATTGTAGCTATAATGCCATTTGAAATTGTAGCTACTGTTCAAAACTTAAAAAACAAAGACAAAGTGGCTCACCAAAATAACACTATAGATGAACAGTGCAAACTGTAGCGACATTGTTGCTTTGTGGTTGGTCACAGTTTCATATTTTATTATTTTATTTTAACTTATAAGAAATTGACACCTCAATAATTGTGAAATTTGTTGTGTTAATACAACAATATATATAAAAAAAAGGAAAAAAAAAAAAAAACAAACGAAAGACTGAAAAAAAAAAAAAAAAAAAAAAAAAAAAAAAAAAGAAGAAGAAGAGAGAAGTGTCTCACCAAAGTACTATTGCTGCTACAGTGCTTGCACAGTGCAAACACTCTGAGTGCACAGTGCCGAAGTACTATAGCGGCATTCGCACTGAACAATGCAAATTGTAGCGGAATTGTTGCTTTTCACAAAATATTTATTTTCAGTTGTGGTTGGTCACAGTTTCATATTTTATTATTTTATTTTAACTTATAAGAAATTGACACATCAATAATTGTGAAAATATTATGAAATTTTTTGTGTCAATACAACAATATATATAAAAGGAAAAAAAAAAAAACGGAAGACTGAAAAAAAGAAAAAAAAAGAAAAAAAAAAAAAGAGAAGTGCCTCACCAAAATACTGTTGCCGCTACAGTACTTGTACAGTGCAAACACTCTGAATGTACAGTGCCGAAATACTGTAGCAACATTCGCGCTTTTATAATATAAAGATAAAGAAATATTATGGTTTTTCGTATTCAATAAAAGATGTATATTATACGGTCAAAATAACATTTTTGTCCATTAACTATAATTTCAAGTTTCAATTTCATCCTATGTTTTTTTGTACCATTCCTTTTGTTTTTATATTAATAATATTATTATTCAACAAAAGCAAATTCAATTTCGTAAATCATCATTGACATGGGATTATATTCCTACTTGGTAAGAACATCATTATTGGTGGTGGTAAAATAGCTTTTTAGTTATTTTACAACCTCAGACTCTAATTAGTGCCCAACATTGGTGGAGCCAAAGGCAAATTTTTTTGCCTTTTTGCTACAATGAACTACCAAGACTAGCAGTTCACTATAGCAAGGTAGGCATAATAATAATTAAAAAAAAAAATTACTTTATCACTTATTGAGGTTCATGGCAAAGAGAAAGTGAGAAAGAAATTAATAAAAAAAAATAGTGTTTGGTTGATGGGAAAAATAAAAACATTGATGCAAGATGTGTTGTGAAATTATGTATTAAAATAAATATAATAGTTTATTGAGATGTTAAATGCTAAAAATTTTAGCTCCACCGATACAGATACAGATGCTCTAAGTTCCTAACAATTATTAGCAAGAATTGCATCTAGGGAAATATTAAAAAAAAAAAAAAATCATTTAGAAATTTTTTTTTTATTTTATTTTTAAATGTAGGTTTCTTTTTATCCTCTTAATCGTACTCTAGACATATGTCTCATAGATGATGAATAACCAATGAAGTGGACCTTTGAAAGGAGGGAAGATGACTTGAGAATAATACTCCCAAAAATGAGCATTTGAACTTTTTCGGTCACTACTAGTCTTGCATGCCAATTTCAAGCCCAAATTCAATATAACAAATTATAATAATCAACATGAGTTGGTGAATATTTCTCTTTACTTGTAAATAAATAGTAAAGATTGAGCACTGTATATTTCCTTATTGGTTGTCTATGGCCTAAACCCTAACTGCCACAGATTTAAGAACTATCTAACGATTTGTTCAAATCTACAAGGTTTGGGATTTGCTCAAACACAACCTTCCTTTCATATCCAAACATCAAATATAGCACTTTCAAGAATATCCTACAAGTAATACAATATTGCACTTCCAAGAATATGCCACAAGCAAGTCATGTCTAGGAAGAGAGGATAAGTTGAGTGATACATGTTGTGGTTTTTTATGGAACTTTAAATGTTACTAGCTATAGACTTCTTGAATTTTTGGCTTTTTTGGAAGATAATATATTGATTACTTTGCACAAGGTCATCGAACTAGTTGAAGTCCCCTGTGGGTTTAGGGTTCATTACCTACTAAGTTGAATGGGTCCTTTTTTTTAGCCTTTAAATTAGGGATCATTCTTCCTATAATACCTTACTCACCTGAGCTTGAGATCAAAAGTCTCTTGAATAATGAGCTCTTGATCTATCTTTTGTAAGCAAGGGCCTTATTACATGAGTTGGTAATTAGAGGAAAGATAGTTATAATTTTAGTATTTGAATAGAGGATTCTTTACTCGGCAAGATGAAATACAGGTTATGGCACAATAATTATGGCATAAGCCTACTAGTTGGTGATTGGTGCAATGGTGTGAAGATGAACTTGACATGTACCCTTGTAGTATGCTTAAGGTCCGTTTGGATTGATCTTATTTTTGCTAAAATCGAAAATACTGTAGTAAAATAATTTTTAAATGTGTGCCGTAAAACCCATTTTTAATAAAAAAGTTGCTGAAAAGTGAAATTTATGGGTCCGTAAACAGTGCACGAATGCACTGTTCACCATGGAATTGTCCACCATTACGGTTACTGTTTATAAACAGTATATGAACAGTAACCGCACTCTCAACTTAAACGCGTGCAAAAAAAAAAAAAAAATGCGAAGCTGAAAACGCAAAGCATTAAACGCAGAATCCAAACAGCTTCTTACCTTCCATTTGTGTGTATGAGTTTCCCTGTAAACACACCCGGCTCCATCGCAGGCTTGGGCTATTGATTGGGCCTCTAAAACTTGGCCTCGACTAGTTGGGTCCGTTATCTCTCATTGTGGGCCATGTGACAGACTCTGTGGTCATAGATTCTTTTCTACAGTAGCATGTACTGGGATTCCTCTTGGAAATACTTTGAATTGGGGTTTTGCTTTTCTCTCGGCCCCTATTGATTTGGGCATGTACTGGGTTTTTTTTTTTGCTTGGTTAATATGGCCCAATACAAAAGAATGGGCTCGAAACAAAAAGTTACCCGAGTGCCGAGTGTGCTTTTTTTTTTTTTTTTTTTTTTTTTTTTTTTTTTTTTTTTTTTTTTTTTTTTTTTTAAGGAAATAATAATATTTATTAGAAAACACGAACATGAAAATGGTATATAGAGTTTTTTAAACAAATTTATAATATACGAATTACATAACTAGAGTATCATTACAAAAAGGTTTTACATTTGTAATAGTAGCCTAGGGTTATAAGGACTGAAACTCTAACACACACAACTAACGTGGGATAAATATCCTTTTTTTTTTTTTTTTGAGGAAACAATAATACTTATTATAACCCCTGACTAATACTACAAAAGTTAGATTATTTTGTAGTAGTACTCTAATTATGTAATATATTATAAACCTGTTTTAAAAACTCTATAAGTATGCGTTTGATTTACTTTTTCTTATTAGCTTATTTAATTTATTTATTTAGGGTCCGCTTAATGTATACACTCAAAAAAAAAAAAAAATTATATGCATTTAGGAAACTTATTATGGAAAAGTGAAAGTTGGTAAGTGCACGTTAATCAACCATTTTATGAAATTTTTTATGAAAAATTAAAAAAGTTATCAAAAAAATAAATTACTTTTTTCATTTTCCCCTAAAAAGAATTTAAAATGATTTTCTAATATATGCCCTAAAGGCATATGTTAGTAAAACCAGGGGTAGCTCTACATTGATGAAAAAAAAATTATTATATATAAATTAAAAAAATTTATGATTTTTTTTTTTATCTTTAAAAAAAAAAATTGTGACCACCCTAAATTTTTCTAGGCCCAACATAAATAAACTTTGGACAATTTTTGGCAACAAACTTGGTTGTAGATTAAGGCCACAACTCCACTTAATTTTTTTTTTTTTTTGGCTAAAATGCAAAACACACCCTCTATGTTTCACCAAAATTTATTTCAGTCCTCTAACTTTGTTTTAGTTCATTTCAGTCCTCTAATTTTTAAGTTTATTCAATTAAGATTTTTCTATCTTTTGCTATATGTTGCGGTTAATTTTCTAATTTTTAAAAAATTTCTTCAATTTTTTTTAATAAAAAAAATTCAATTAATGATTGAAAAATATTTTCCAAATTTTTTTTCCAATAAATTTTAACAAAAGTTGACGGAAATGCCTTAAATGAGTAAATCTGAAACTTAGAGCACTAAAATAAAAGAAAACAAAGTTAGAGAACTAAAATGAATTATGAAGAAACTTAGAGGGTGAATTATGCATTTTAGCCATTTTTTTATTGAATAAATTTTGACAAATTCATCATTAGATTATATTTTCTTTTTATATCCTCCATATTTACAAAATATCAATAAAATCAAAGATCAATAGCTATATCATCAATCAAATATTTAAATTTTGAGTTTTTATAATCTAAAATTATACATAAAAAATAAGTTTATAGATTAAATAGTAAATTCAATTGACATGAAATTTAACATGTATTTTAAAAATATAAAGAATATGCAATTCAACAGTTAGATTTTCAAAATATACAGTCATGTTAATTTGTTTAGTAAGAATTATAACCTTAAGTTATAACTAGGTTTGTAACAAAATTTTGCACTTAAACTTTAGTTCCCTTAACAATATATTAAGCATTTACAAACAAAATTGAAAAGCCCAAAATTTTTTAATTGAAGTAAAATATTATAAAATTTAAGTTTTATAATGATCACCTTAGAAAAATTTGATGGAGCCACAACCGATAAAATTCATTTATTTATACAAATTTTGTATTTAAAAAAAAAAATAAAAGAAGAAGACTAATGAGGTGGTAAACGCACGTTACTCGCTGGAATACGGCGTTGATAATGCTTCTTTGAAGTACACCGTGCTTGACCGCGTGTTTTTTTTTTTTTTTTGTTAAAAGACCGCGTGTTTTGCAATGCACGAAATGGTCCAATTTTAATTATAATAAAGACTAACACCAAAAGACAAAAAAAAAGGTTAACACTTAACAGGTCCGTAGACTTTTCTCAAAGTAGTACGTTTGTTTTGTCTGATTGGAGGAACGAGAGTGTGTGTGATAAGTCATGAGTCACGAGTCATGACTTATGATTATGATTCCTCTTCCCTTGCAAAACGCTGATCTGATCAAAACGGTGCTCTTGTACTCTTGTATAGTTTTAGTTTTGATATCATTACATTACATTACTTTTCTTTCTTGATTTTTCAAAAGACTGAAAAAGCTGAAACGTGGTCGTATTGCCGCCCCTCCTTAATAAACCTTAACTTGTCAAAATGGACAGACAGACAGACAAACAGCTAGGTGCCTAGGAAGAGACACCGCCTCTCCCAAACTTTCAAAGAAGAACCCCAAAAAAAAAAAAAAAAATTTCAATTTCAACTCCGCGTTTCTTCTCTATTTTGAGTCTTGACTCTTTCTCTCTCTCTCTCTGGTAAGCTTCGTGTCCTAATTCCCACTTTTAAAAAAAATTTATTGCAAATTTTATTTGAATAAGATTCAATACAGTTTATATTGTTATATTCTTGTACATTCAGTTGTTCCTTATAAGTATCTTTTTGTGTCGTAAGTATTAAAATTTCAAACTCTTACATGATCTGAGGAAATTTAAATACAGGAAAAATTCTTATGTACTATATAGTTATCATTCTGTTTACTCTTAGTTCTGAGCTTGACTATAATCCTTATGCTTTTTTTTTTTTTTTTTTTTTTTTTCTAATAATTATTTCGTGGTATTTTATGAATTTATCATTTGTCAACGGATTGTTTGCATATGTGTAATTTCTAACTGTTCCTATCATGTCTTCCCATTTTTCCTTTTTTATATAGATTGAAGTAGAATGATATCTGAATTTTTTTTTTTTAAATAAAAAAAGAGCAATATGGGTAAATAACAACAATAGAGAGAAGCTAAGGGAGAATTTGTTAGGTTTTTGCAGTGGAGCCAATATATTGCAAATTCAAGGTCCCCAGTGTTGTTATGATTTTAGCTAATAAGCTGTTGAATTTTGATGTTAAACTTGGTGGTGTTGGGGGGTCTCTTTCTTGTTTATAATAGCAGCTGCAGAACAAAGAAACCGATAATAAAAGAAACAATATTAGGAAAAAATATACGTGGGAAGTAGGGTGGTGCCCAATGGGTTGTTTTAGTGAAAATCTTAGGCCTAGGATTTTATGAGGCTGTGATTGCAATACCTTGGATTATGTGGAATGGGTTTGATAACTGTGTGTTGAGTCTCTTGGTTATATGCCAAGTTGAATTGAGTTATATAACGATTACGAGAAGCTCTAAAGGCCAGTTTGGATTGAGGGGCAGGGAGGGGGAGCAGAGAGAAGTAGAGTAGAGTTGGTCGAAAACGGAACCGATTTCTGACCAACTCAACTATTCTCTACTTCCCTCTGCTCCCCCTCAATCCAAACTGGCCATAATTGTAATTTGACTAGTCCTTTTGGGTATAATGTAGATGTGCTTGACAGTGATTGCAATGAGAAACTTAACTAGAATGTTCAATAGTACAGCATTTGTGTATCATTGAATAATTCCTACACTTGTGAAATTCTTAAGCACTAAAGAAACATTGTCCTGGGGATAATTTTTGAGTTTGTCAACCCTGTCATAGGCATCCTTTTCTTCCACCTTGATCTAAGATTTTGTGCCTTTTACTGCTGCAGAAATGTAATGTTTGAGGATGGATTTATAGCTTTGACTTCTACAGTAGCTGCTTATGGTATGATCTTTACTTCCCTGTATTGGTTCTTATATATGCTTCCAAATACGGTCAGTGCTCTTCAAAATTATCACTGTTGTTAACATGGAAGTTCTTCCTAATTTGAAATATGTAAAAATTCAATCTGTACGAAAGCTGTTTATAGCTGAGTGAGCTTTTGGTTTACATATCAGCCTCTGATTTATGACAAATGGGATTAGAAGACATGATTAACTGGATTTGTACTGACTTTTTGTCATAATGTGATTAAGGAGCATTTGATGCAAACGTACATGACCATTGTGGCTGAGAAGGATGTTGCTGTCCAAGAACGTGATACGGCTATCCAAGAACTAAAAATTGTGCTTTTTGAAAAGGAAGAAGCTCTTGCTGAGCGGGACAGAGCAATCCAGGAGCGGGATGCAGCAATTGCTGAACACAAACTTATATTGGAAAGCTATGATGCTCTTAATGCTTTGTACTTCAGAGAATGCTCTATGAGTGATGATAAGTCAATCACAGTTTCGCTAGGAAATGGAATCTCTCCTGCACCAAAACATGGGCACCATCACTTGTCTGAAGCTGCATTATCTACTAGGAATGTTCCTCTAAGTGATGCATTATCAACTTCTGCTGTAGCTACTGGGGTCACCAAGTCTTTCAGAAAGGGCAGGAGAGGTGCCATAGATGCAAGAAAGCAGGTTACTACCTCCACATCAAGTGGATGGAAAGACGAGCATGATTTTGGTGGCAATGGGATAGACAGTCAGCTTGATATGTCAGAGCTTGAGTGGGAAACTAAATCGGATTTGAACAAGTTCAATTTTGATGAGTCCACAATGCCAGCGCCGGTTTGCTCTTGCACTGGAGAAGTTCAGCAATGCTATAAGTGGGGAAATGGTGGATGGCAATCAGCATGCTGCACAACCAAGATGTCGATGTATCCACTGCCCCATGTGCCCAATAAGCGCCGCGCCCGTGTAGGAGGCCGGAAGATGAGTGGTAGTGTCTTTTCTAAACTACTTTGTCGGCTTATTGATGATGGTCATGACTTGTCTGCTCCAGTAGACCTTAAGAATCACTGGGGCAAGCACGGGACTAATCGCTATAGTACCATCAAGTAGCCTGTAAATGTAGGATTTGCCGACTTGATAAAGGATGGAAGAAGAATTATAGTAACAAGGTCAGTGCCCAAATTTTTTGTTAGGGAAATGGGCAAAACAGAGATGATATGCTAATCATTCATAGTTATGTCTAGTAGGCTATTCTATAGGAAGCTTTGCTGTTATAAATCTTACTTTTGTTTGCTTATACATTTTTTTCTTACCGTGAAAAAAAGAAAGCCGAAAGGAAATTCACCTGAGGGCAGGCAGTTCTCAAATTTTTTTATGGAGCAGTGATCGAGTAGTATTATCTGTCATGAAAAAAAAAAAGGCGAAAATACAATATTAGTCCTTGAAGTTTATCCACCGAGTGTTTTTGGTCTTTAAAGTTTCAAGTAATCATTATTGGTTCTTGGAGTTTATAAAATGAGCGTTGTTGGTCCTTTATTCAACCTCTGTTAGTGGAGTAGTGATGTGTCAATTTTTTTTAATGATGTGGCAACAACTTTTATTATTAATAAATTACATGTCAACAAACCCACTATGCTCTCTACCATCTCAAGTTTTTCTTTTCTAGCCTCAAGTCTGCCAGACCCAATTCTTTTTTTTGATTTATTATGGCTGAGCTTGCTTCCAAAGAGACCCACTTCAAGATTTGTAGCCAGATTTAATTTGTCGTAGCTAGGGTTATTGGTCTTTATTCAACTTCGTTAGTGGAGTAGTGATGTGTCAATTTTTTTTAATGATGTGGCAACAACTTTTATTATTAATAAATTACATGTCAACAAACCCACCATACTCTCTGTCATCTCAAGTTTTTCTTTTCTAGCCTCGAGTATGCCAGACACAATTCTTATTTATTTATTTATTTATTATGGCTGAGCTTGCTTCCAAAGAGACCCACTTCAAGATTTGTGGCCAGATTTAATTTGTCGTAGCTAGGGTTATTGGTCTTCATAGGAAATGTTTTGTAATGGGTTGCGTAATTCAAGCTTAGATCTTGGGTTGATCTTTGTCTAATATGGATTTGTTGCTCTTTATGGAAGTTGAGTTTATTTCATGGAGGTTGAATTTGGGATTGTATATTGTAAATTTATAATTATCATTAAGAGAGAATACAACTTTCATTCTTTCTCTCATGGAGCTGTCTCTCGGTTTCTCCGTTCTTGATATTTGCTGCACTACTTTCTTCTTCATAAATCTTAGCCTTCACGCTTCTCTATGAGAAACTTTTACTTGGCCCATTACTGAAATTTTAGCCGAGACCTAACTAGGCATTCACATTGCACTGGTGAATGGCTGACATGAGGCACTGGCCACTGGGATCGAAAGAGAGAACTTGGGATTGGAGGGTGGTGGGTTTGCCACATCATGTAATTTGTTAATAATAAAAATTGTTGCCACATCATAACACATCACTATTTTGATAGACACATAAGCAATAAAATTTAACATATGTTGATGGAATGACCAATTGAGATCATTTTTTTAACTTTATAAACTAATAGCACTTATTTGAAACTTTAAGGACTGAAAGCACTTACTAAGAGTAACCACATCAGTGTGTCTAAAAGATTCGGTCTATTTTACACAAAATACTGACTTTTTCTATTTTACACCATCAATTTTACAAAACACCCACATCAGTTTATCTATTATACACACATTTTTATTAAAATAATATTTTCCTTATTTTTTATTATTATTTCCCACCTAACCCCACCAACCCTTCTTTTTTTTTCTGAATACACCCCTTTTCACTTCTTCTTCTTATTCTTATCTCTATCTCTGCCACTCTTTCTTCTCTTCTTTTAATTTTTTTTTGTTGAGAATCTTTTTCTTTCCTCTTCTTCTTTTACAATTTGGGTTTTATACTTTTATTATAGATGATGATTTTGGGTTGGGTTTGATTAAGGCAGGGATTTTGGGCGGAGAAAGCAAAATTTTTGGGTGGAGAAAATGGTGATTTTGGCATCTTCTTCTTTCTTTCTTCTTCTTCTCCTTCTTCTTTTTTCAATTTTGGTTTGATTATTTATATGAATTTGTATATGGGTTTGATGAATTTGGATCTAGATTTGGTGTGTCCATGTTGTTGTGGTGGTGGTTGCCGGTGTTGGGTTGCAGTGGTTGTGCTTAGCGGTTAGCAGTGCTGGGTTGTTGTGATGGTCAGCTGCTTCTTCTTCTTCTTGGCATTGATGAGTGGGTGAGAGAGGGTCTGATAAGGCAAGAGTGAGGAGAGAGAAAAAAATATAAAAAAATATATAGAAGAGCTACAGTAACTGTACACGGTTACTGTAGCTCATGAAAATTTTTAGAAGACTTTACACAATTTTACATGAGCTGATAAGGGAGATTTTTTGACCAAAATGTGTAAAATGGAGGAGTTTTTGTATTATAGAAGACTATCCACCAACTGATATAGATGCTCTAAGTAAACTTTAGGAAACAATAGTATATTTTTGCTATAAAAAAAAATCAGTAGGTTTTCCTATGCTTATATCGTTATGCGTTCATATCTTTTTAGTTCTTTTTACATCAAGGTAAATAGGCTTGTGTAATTAAAATTATTATTTTAAGCTATATATGATAATTGGGGATTCAAAAACTAGCGTGGAATACATTACATGTATCGTGTTCACAGGCAATACAGAGATGAAGGATACAAAAAGCATAGCTAGAGGACACCACACACCCAGGGCCATTCATTTCCATTTTACAATTGTTTTCAAGATTGATACAATAATAGATAATCAATCGAAGTGACTGTTTAGCTTTTTCTTCATCTTCTTCTTTCGCCAAACAGTTGATCCCTGTATAATTTTGCAGTCATATATCAAACCTCAAGACCATTTCAAGAAAGTACTTTTTTTTTTTTGGGCTTACAAGTGGGATTGGAATTATCATTAGATCACAAGGCCATTGATAGATAATAGATTTAGATAATACACGGAAGAAGCCACAGTTGTGTATTTATGTTCAGATTTTATTTCTTGGCAACTCAATTACTCAACCTGCTCAATCGTGCCCCATTAAAACAGATCGTATCAACCTTAAAAAAAAACCCATGTGATGGCACGCATCAATTAAGTATACAAGATTAGTTGGCCCAAACCGAAAACTCAAGTTCAAGTCAAATAAGTAAAATTAGAGTTTCATATTATTTGAATGTCACATCACGTTAACAAGAAAGAATGAAAAATACGCATAAATAAATAAATAAAATGCAAATGCCATATGTTATAATTCTCTCTAAAAAAACAAAAACGCAGTCCCACGCCATACATGTACTGAAATATCTTTAGATAGGATGCATATAACTTCCGCGATTGGACTATTGTGATAGTATCCATTTCTCAAGCTAAGACTTTTCTAGAGACTTGTGTCATGCGGCCCAAGCTAAGACTTTTCTAGAGACTCACATTTGGTAGACTATCTAAACAACACATTTTCAGTTTTTAAACAACATTATACATATTTCCAAATACTTTTTCACCCACACGAATTTCAAAAACCTACAAACAACATTACTCAAATTTCAGATTTGGAACCAAATAGTTAAGTTGATAGCAATGGGGGGGAAGGATAGAGTGAGAACTTCCTAGTACATGGCTGAAATGATTGGTCATCTGCAATGCTGATTATATTCTTCAGATGATTTAATTAAACTCTAAATCGACCAAATTCTTCAGATTATATATCAATTCAAAAACTTATACCAAGGTAGCAGTAATATCTGGTGCTAGTTCAACTTTCATTATTTTACAATAGCCCACTGATCCAGCTTTTTGATGTGGAGACTAACACTGGCATAACTCTGAGCTAGGTCACCCAAAATACATGTTTTTGCTAAAAAGAAGAATGAAGAAATAATAAGAAAACTCTACAAGTAGGCATCGCAACCATCTTGAAACTTGGAATCCATCAGAACAGATAAAAATTAGACTGGGGTACTTGATTAATTAAATAGGACACTTTGCAGTCAACAGCCAAACATACAATAGGTTCGCAAGAAGCTGTCATAAATGCACAGGTCTAAGTACCTGGAATATGTAGCCAAGAAGCCACTCTTAATTCTACAGTACCATGCAAGGAGGCTCCACCATTTTGCTCAGCTGTGGAGCCCATTGCTGTCAAGCATCCACTTAAACATAGATAAAAATTATGAAACACCAACTTTAAGAAGTAACCAAATGCATGTTTTTAAAATATTTTCAATGAGCTTATAGCCTTATACAAGGCATATCATAATCTTCAGAAAATACCACAAGAGATACCTCAACTTTTCCCATTCTATCAAATGAAGCTAAATTCTACATGATTTTTCCACACAACCACCCTTGCATCAAGCATTCGGGGATGGTAAGCAGACAAGATGAAAAGGAGGAAAGTTGAGGGAAAATATTTCTAGAAGCCTCAATATATGGAGAAATGAAAAGTTCATAAATATCAGTCATTATAGGTCAAATTTTGAAATGATGGATCATTTGTTGTGAAATTGACAAACAAAAAACAAAAAAAAACACATGTTGAATCCACCAACAGCAAGTAATAAAAACACTTTGTTATTTTTTAGATACTGCATCATTCATTGTGAAATTGAAGTACAAAGTTTTTTTGGTTAAATTCAGCACAAGAAAAATATAAGACAGACTTGAGAAGTTAGAAATTACCATTCCAAAACAACCCTAATCACACTCTAGATATTGGTAATCTATTAATGAAATTTAAATTAAGAAAGATCTTTCATATAATTTTAAAAGGCCACAAAACCTAGTATTAGTAAATGAAGCAAAAAAAGAAAGCAACATAATTTTCGAAGGGGAAATATATAGACATATATCCAAACTCATTTTTGCATCAAACTGTCAGAGTACACCTAAGACAGTCTCCTAAAACCCATGATTCAATTGCAATATCCATGGTCTCTGTTTCCATTAGTAATAGTCCCTATGACAATCAACTAAAAATGACAAAACACAATGTCCTATGTCTTAGTGCCCAATAGTAACCAATCCTAAAACAATCTATAGAATCATAACATCTAACACCACAAATAGAGGCTATTGTACTTTCAGAAAAATTCAAACCAATTAGCTCACTAATGCTCAATTGGAAATACAGTGGAAACCGACTGGTTCAATTAAAAACCAAATCCACTCAAGGTAATGCCCTCAATTCACAATGGAACAGAGAAATAGCACATATAACACCACCAGAAATGCTAACAAACTAGGAAAGCAATTCAACCATCTTAAGTTCAAGAAGCAGATTCTTTTCCTATCAAACTTCAATTCGCGATGGAACGCCAATATTTTTTTACTTGCCAATGCCTTAGTAAAAATCAAAATTAGAATGCAACTAAACCTTAAAAACTTTCTGACTGTTGTCTCACCAAAAAATTTAAATTAAAAAAATCAACTACGATCTTAACCACACCAAATGATGCGAGTTAAGTAGAAATACCACAGAGATCTCCCACAGAAAGAAAACACATGCTATTGAACTTGATCAAGTACTATAGTTGACCAGATCTGTCACTTGTGTTCGCCGCAGAAGCATCAAACAAAATATTTCAAATCTTGATTCTATAAAGGGGCAACATTTTTTTGTAAGATAAAATGCAGAGGCATACTTTCAGATGAACAATTTCATCAACCAGCAAGATACCGCAAAGATTAACTGGATGTAACTAAGGACAACACAGTTAAACAACCATCCCCACCCCCCCCCCACCCAACCCCCCCCCCCCCCCAAAAAAAAATTTCCTTTCCTTTCTACTCAAGTAGACATTAAGAAGAACAAGATCCTCCCCAATCCATAACCATAAGTAACTCCAATAATATTGTTTATTTAATACTTTATCAAAACAATATGAATCCTCTGTCATGCATACAAAATATGAAACCTCTTTCTCTCTCCAGAAAAACACTAGAGATATTCTCCAAAGAGCCTCCATCTGCATTTTAAAATTTTAACCTCTGCATCCCCACTGATAACAGGTTAAAACCTAAATCTGATTCATCTGAACTTGTTACTTCAAGGAAATCACCCAATTTGTTTTCTATAAACATCAGAATTTAGTATCATCAATAAAGCATGAAGCAAATTGTTGCTCTTTAGCATAACAGCTCATATCATAAAATCCTCAAATCTTTTCATATCTAAGCCTAAAGGGCAGGTCCATTCAATCTCCATAATACAGAAATACATCAGTTTCTTAGTAAAAGATCCTTGAGAGACGGCCTAAACTAGAAACATTCAGGATAATTCTACCAAAAACTTCATAGAGAGAAAACCAAATAGCAGAAAGGAATAGGAGGAAAGGTAGTACGAAGACATTCAGGAAATATATAGTGCTACTTCAACTTTTCTTTCTAGCAGCAAGTCACTTGTTCATCACTGATATAGTGCATCCCGCATTTCCAAGCCCACCTAAACACAATTATGAACCTTTCAAACATTAATAGAAGAGAAAACACTACCATGATTAAAAATTAGAGATGGAATCATTGTATTACCACTGGTTCTATAAATCTAATAGTAGTAGCCACCACCGTATGGGCGGTCACTCCCATAGAAAGACGAATATGGAGCTCCACCATACTGCAACAGTAAATTTATAATATAACATCATTAAGTTGTCAATATAAAAGTCAAATACGATAAGCTAAGAGGGATTGCTCACATCAGGGCCATAATATTCATGAGGGTAGCTACTACTGCCAGGTCCATAATTATCTGAAACATACAAACAATTTTTTTTATCAATCTCAAAAAATGAGAATGCCCAGAAAAATAAATATCACCACTGAACATAGAATTCATACCACGATAGCGATTTGAACGGAAAGCTGCTGGATCAGCGTAATCCAAACGTTGGCGAAACCTACTAGGCTCCATATAATCAGGATCATGGTCCTGAAACCAAGAAGCATTGTTTCAAAAAGTGAGAAATATTATATAAGTAATTTAAGATTATGAAAACACGCAATTTATATTAAAATAAATGAAGCCAAAAAGAAAAAGAAAAACTTGCCGTCATATAAAATGGGCGTTTCATTCCATGTGAATTATCATCATAAAGATAAGGGTCATCATAATGCCTCCCAAAAGTTCTGTCCAAGCGTCCCTCTGGCGAATATGGTTGCCTCCTAGAAGGAACATGCATCCCACGGCCTCTATCAGGGGCACCATGCCAGGGACGATCAAGATTCGACCTTGATGGGGCAGCAACTGTACTTCCCGAACCAGATGCATAATTACCACCTCTAAATGAATTCCTTCTTCCCCCTGCTTTTGCAGAATAATCACACATATTAAAACTGAGAGAGCAGCTATTTGTATGTGCTTTTTTTGAGAGAGAGACAGACAGACAGAGAAAGTGAGAATAAAAGAATGAGCTCGACAAATAACCTCGTCCAGCAAATTGTCTTCCATGAAACTCAGCATATTGATTGTCGAAATCATACTCGTTTGAAAAATTCATTCTACCAGTTTGACCACGTCCACCACGATAGAAACCCCTGTTTCGTTGGAAATTTGCACGGTGGAAGGGTTGTCCCCCCCGCCCAAACCCCCTTCCTGTAAGCAACAGGAAATTAAATGAAAAATACTTACAAATGTCAACAAAGCTTCAATTCTCAAAAATAAATAAACAAATCACCAAAGTTTGACATTGCTCCACCAACGCCACGGCCAATTCGAAATCCACCACACATTCCACCCTTCACAGCCTGTGTTTTGGGCAAAGGATTTGACAACCTTGCTTTCACTTTCATCTAGCAGTTTACATGACAACAACATAACGCACTTTATTAATACTACATCAATAGGAGTCTAACAATAAATTAGGCAAAACTATATTGTTCTTGTGTACCAAGCACTTACATAAACACAGTAACAAATATATGAGTGATAAAAATCTTGCAGAAAACATAAATATAACAGAAATCCAGACTGTCTCATGTTTAATCCGTATGTATGTATAGATCAATTACTTTACGCACATTGCCTCCAACCCCCCCTTCTGCCCTTCCTTCTTTTTACCTGGTCTGTTTTAAAACCATTCAGTCTATTTTATATGGTTCCAGGGTGCCTATCATTGATCCACCATTTTATATTTTAAGATATATGCATAAAGTAGAGAGAAAAAGAATAAAGCAAAAAGATAAATACTTCAAAGATTGATATATCAAAACACATCGAACTAAAAGAAATACCTTCCCATCACCAAGTTCTGCTTTGTTTATACCAGCAACGCAGGCAACAGCAGCTTCATGGGCAGAGAAATCAATAAATCCATAATCCTTCCTCTTGGCGGTTGACATATTCCGAGCCAGGACAATTCGTACAATCTCCCCATAACCTTTAAGCAACCCTCTAACACGGTCTTCATCCCAGTGTGGTGGAAGCCCATCAAGAAATACAGACTTCACTTGGGACATGACCTCTGGATCAGGTTCACGTAAAGGTTCAGCAAAAGCTACTTTGACAGTTCTCTCAGGGTGGCCAAAAATAACATCAGACTTTTGAAGCCTTTTGTATGCAAGCATGGCATCTGCATGTGAAGAGAACTCAAGGAACGCAAAACCCCGGCTCAACCCTTCTCGTTGAACATCTGGGACAAGAGTTATGTTTTCAACACCTTCCACACCATATTCTTTCAACTTATGCTTTATCTGTCATTCCATTTAGTATCAAGAATCAGTACATTAGCCTAAGAAGTTAATACGAATATACTAACTCTTTGACACATACAGCTTCCTTTGTCCATGTGTTGCAGATGTTGCCCATAAACAATGTGTCATTGTCTTCACTGGGTGCAGTTCCACATCGTTTTCCATGAATCTGAGGACAAAAAGGAATCAGAATGAAAAGTATAAATATTGATAACAAAAACTATGAATAGTTACATACAACAGGGTTCTTCATTTCTGACAAAGCTCGCTTTGCGTGCTCCTTATTAGCAAACGTCACAAATGCATACCCCTTATTCTTATTTGTAGATGGATCCTTATGCAACCTAACTTCAACTACCTCTCCAATCCTCTCAAAGACCTTTCTCACGTCTTCCTCCTCTGCATCCCGATCCAACCCACCAACAAATATCTCATGCTCTTTCTTAATCTTACGCTCCTTCGCAGCAGCATTTAATTCCCTGTGTTCTTCATCCAATGCCTCAGTATCTTCAGCAGGCTCCTCTCGATCATCCTCAACAGGCTCCTCCAGATCATCCTCAACAGGCTCCTCTGGATCATACTCAACAAGTTCCTCCTCCCCATGTTCTCCAAGGTCCACTCTATCATTGTAATCCTCCATTCCCTCATCAATCACATACTCCTTTACAGGTTGAGTATGTTTTCCTCCAAACTTCTCTATGACATTTTGTTCCATGTTAACATGCTCAACATTGGGTTCATCCTTATCTCCAGCATCTTTTGTTTCCTCATCGTTTCCTCTTTCCATAACTTCCTCCCCCTCCTCCGCACCAGTGGTCTCCTCATTCTCAACTGATTTCACAACTACTTCAGCTATAGGCTCTTCTTGCTTTGAAGAATCACCAACAACATTTGCAATAGAAGCTACTTGCACTTTCATCACGCTTTCCTCCTCAACAACATTTTTAGCAGCAGGTTCTTCCAATTCCACTGTGACTCGTTCCTTCTGTGCAGATTCTCCAGCACATTCAACAACAAAAGGTTCTACTACTTCCGTAATGGCTCCTTCCTTCCTCACGGATTCTTCAATGTGTTCAACAACCGGTTCTTCCACTTCCATCAAGGTTTCTTCATTCTTCCTAGATTCCACTACATTTTCAACGACAAATTCCTCCTTACTGATAATCACTACATCTCCCTCCTCCTGAGATTCTTCAACATTTGACTTCATAGATTCAGCAGAATTGGGTGTCTGCACCATAACAGCTCTCACCAAAGTGGGTGTTTTAGTTCTTCCCGGGGTCCTCTTTGCTACTGATTTTGTCACTCTAACAACTTTCGTCCCTGCTGTCACCTGAGCAGCATCAGCTGATGCTTTGGGCTCCTCACCTACTACTGCAAAACCGCATAAGTTATGCAGACCATCAATTTAATATTACAATTTCAACAGTAACATGAAAACTATCCGAATTATAATTATAGACATTAAGCTTCCCCAAGCATAAGATTTAAGCCAAAATACATAAGCAATTTTAATTATCACTTTTAGTCCCAATAGAGTGATGATTATCGGTTTAAAATTTGGCTAGCTATCATTTTAAACTTCAAGGACTAAAATGGCTCATTGGATAAACTTTAAAGGCCAAACTTGTCTTTTAAGCTAAGATTACCTAGACCCTATATGATATATCCATTACTATCTCCTAAATCAAACCCAATTTGCGGTTAGTTCTGCTCAATGAACCCTAATTGGACTATTTGATAATTGATTCAGCTGATTTCTTATGAACGCAACTACCACCAAGTCACTTTCTTTTGCTCTTTATATAAACCCAGAAACTAAACCCAGTTCACAAAAAAAAAAAAATAATAATAATAATAATAATAATAAAAAAATAGAGAAATATTTGAAAATTACTTGTTGATTGTTCAGGCTTGGAATCAGACGCCGAGCTCAGACTGGGAGTGGTGTCGCTCTTCTTCACCGGCTTGGCTTTGGTGGCGGGGGAGGGCCGCTTCACCGTCTGGGCGGTTTTCGGAGTAGTAGCCGCCGATTCCGCGGCGGCCGACTCGGGAGGCGATTTGGAGGCGGATTTCTTCGGCGGCGGGGTTTTCTTCGCCGCCGATTTGGGGGTTTCCGAGTTACGAGTTCTCATTGCTGTGTAAAAATTATGGAAAACCTCAATCGAAATTGGGATTGAACTGAAGCCCTAGGTAGAAGAGAGATAAAATCATAAAAATTGAGAAAATTAATTTTGTTTATTTTTAACGGTTTTGAACGAAGATGGAAGTGTTGGAAGAGAGTAGAGTTATAAATAGAGTGGGAGGGCGACGTGTAGTAGATTGATGGAAAAGGTTATGAAATGAAATGTAAAGAACGGCCACGTTCCAAAACCTTTTTACGGTTCGGGCAACGTGCTAAACTACGTCGTTTGGAGTTTTTATGATGATTTGCGTTGACGAAGTCGCCACGTACACAGAGATTCGTACTTCTTCATGATCATATGGGCTAGGCCCCATGTGCCCATTGCTTTACCCAAAATATTATCCGAATAATGCAAGTCGGTAAACATAAATTTCATTTAATTGAATTATAGTTTGCATTAGTGTTTGTTCAGCTAGCTTATTTTTTGCTAATTTATTTTTGCAACTATTCATAGGTCTCACTGCACTTTTTAACACTATTCATGAGTCTCACTATACTATTCCAATTAACATTTACCTTTATCTATAGTATTTTTTCAATAAAAATTTTTCAGTTTCAGCAAAATAAACAGATCCCAAATAGACCAAGTGATCATTTTTATTTTACCCTTAAATTTTCAAAACATGGATTGTGACTCCTAACTCTTATCTATTGTTTTGATTTTTGAGTCATTCAAGTCATGATTTCAACGCCATAATTATGCAACTTCCACATTTTCAACTTCATTCATTGTCTCTTGAAAATCGATTGAGGAACTATTACGTTGAAACTATAACCAATTTGTGCATAACCAAAGGCTCTACATCTTTTAGAGAATGATCTTCTTAATGGATCTAAGATGAAACCCCTAATAATAAAGTGAGATGTTGATGTAATAATTAGTGCTATTCACGGTTAGGTCTGGATCAAGTTTGTGCTCAATTTGGAACCAACTAGCTCACATTGGGTGGCAAATTTAAGATACTCGCCGCCAACAATTACTAACCATGGGTTGAGTTGGTTTTGGTTTAGATGGATAGTGGTCAGTTTTAGTTGAAACTAGTGAAGGAGAAGTGGTGAGACGGTGGTCGTTTTGGTTGCCAGATCTAGTTGGATCTAGCAAGATCTCACCGGAACTCGAAGAGATCTCGACAGATTTGGTTGAGATCTTTTCGGATTTGAAGTTAAGAGAGAAAGGGAGGGTGATGGTTGATAGTAGGGGTGTCCCCGAGTCAGTCCGAGTCAGGTTTGTGCCCAACCCATAACTGACACGACCAAGTCAAGTGGACATTTTCCAAACCCACCGCCAATCAGTCAAAGAGTTGGGTCAAATTGGTCAATTTTTCATTGGATGATGATTGGATGAGATTTGGTCGAAAATCTAGGTGAAAACCAATCCTGTTTAGCTCGCCTGATCTATACATGATCTTACTGGATTTTACGAGATCTAACCGAGGAATTCCTTAAACATTACATATCAACGCCCTTTTGGTGGTGGAATCGGTCAGGTCAGTTGAATCGGGTTTCAATGCAATGAATTGCCAACCGACTCGTCGAAATTGGGTTTGGGACTTCGAAAATTGCTACCAACTGTCACATGAGTCGGATCGGGTGGTTTTCGAATTGAATCGATTGGCCTAGGCGGGTGGGTTGGGACCATAAGTGCTCTGGACAGCCCTAGTTGACATAGAACAGAGGTTTCTAGTGAGCTTTACACTCTTGCATTAGTCGAATCGGTTTATGTCAAGTTTTGAACTCCAAAATAGCCACTCAACCCGTTACTTGTCAAATTTTGAACTTTTCAACCGCCACCAACCTTCGCACTTACAAAATTGGTTGAGTTTCGGTTCCAAGCCGGACAGTTTTGGCAGGTAGGCAAGTTTTGGTCGAGTTTGGATAGCCCTAGTGTAGACACCTAATTTTACAACTTGCATTTAACCAACCGATAGATCTTTAGATTTGTGATACAAAACAAATCCTGATGTTCTAACGATCATAATGGTATGTCATGGGTTTTGATCGAACCACCTGATCAAAAGTTATCATACAAACAATTTTCAACGATCATGACTCGCCTATACAATGGGTCTGATTACATCTTATTCTAAACACTTAATTTTGATTGGTTCTCACAAGAACTAATTTAAAATTAATTAATTGTGATTTTTGATTGGATTTCATTTTTTTTTCATTTTTTTAAAAAGAAATAATAAAAAATGTTTTTCTTTATGGCATCTTATCTGCTCTTTAAAAAAAAAAAAAAAAAAAATTGGAGATATGATCCTTGAAAAATTCAAAAAAACAGAAAAATGCTCAAAAAACGTCATTATCTTCAGCAGCAACTTGAATCGCATTTTTGGCCAGAAAAATGTTGAAATTTAGATTTCTCTATTTCTATAAAAGTTGTAGAGAATTAAATTTCCTTTCAAAAAACATCGATCCCGAATCAGTTGGAATTTTGAGCAGAAAGTTATGGCCAAAATACGAAACAGGTGCAGAAGATAACACAAATTCAGCATTATCTTCAATTTTCTCTCAAAATTTCAAATGGGGATCAACATCAAATCTGTTAAAGCCTATCTAATAGACTTATCCTTTCCCTTTGCTCCAGAAGAAAGATTTTTGAAAAAATAAATTGGATAAAGAAACAGATACATCCTATGAAAAAAATTCAAAAATGCTCAAAAGACGTTACTATTTTCAGCAGTAATTTGAAACACATTTTTGGCATGGATAACGTTGAAATTTGGCTTTCTCTATTTCTGAAAAAGTTATAGATAATTGTTTTTCCTTTCAGAAAACACCCATCTTGAATCAATTGGAATTTTGAGCGGAAAATTAGAGCCAAAATACGAAGCAGGTGCAGCATCATTTCAAAATTTGAATGGGAATCAACACCAAATCCGTCCCAGCTCATTTAAACAGGTTATCTCCTCCCTTAGCTTCAGAAGAAAGCTAATAACTTAGCTTTTAAACGCAACTCCAGGACAGTAATTTGAGCTGCGTTTTTGTAAAACACGGCTCCACCCCTTTTCTATAGCCGCCTTTAGAAAACGCGGCTATAGACCAGGGGTGGAGCCACATTTTGTTCGGCTAAGGCTGCGTTTTAGCTAAAAGCTCTTAAGCCGCGTTTTAAAAAACGCGGCTCTGTGGGGATTTTTTTTTTTTTTTTTAATATTTCCCTAAGCTACGTTTAAAAAACGCAGCTCCATCTGATATAGAGCTGCGTTTTATTAAACGCAGCTTAAATACGTTTGGAGTTGCGTTTAATAAACGTAGCTCGATCTGATATGAAACGCAGCTCCAAACGTATTTGAGCTGCGTTCAATAAAATGCAGCTCCACATATGGTATAAATTGAAACAAACCCTAATTAAATTTCAACACTATTGAAATTTCCCGATCCCTAATCTCAGCTCTCACTAGCTCAGCTCAACCTCCCGATCCAATCTCGCCACCGTGCTCTCAAGAGCTCTCGCCGCCGTGCTCTCAACCCACTACCCACAAACCTCACGCCTCCTCCCTCATCAAAACCCGAAAAAATTTGCTGACCAAAGAGACCCAAGCTCTTCACTAGCAAGGCTCGCTCTGTCACTGGCAGGCTGTCACTCCACTTGATCAAGTTTAAACGCACAAGTGAAACAAAAAAAAAAAAACATGGCCATGAAACCTAAAACCCACAACGGAAATGGCAACTCCAGTGACAACAACAGCGGCGGAGGAAGCAGCAGCTCGTCGAGCCCGCCTCTGTCGCCGCCGCTTCGCTCCAACGTATCCCAATGCCGGCGATGAGTGCGGTCCAAAGCACAGTCTCAGCTCTTAAAGGACAGCTTCAGCAGTGGCATTCTGTTCCGGCGAAACCTGCGGTACTTGGTGGTGCTTCCTCTGCTCTACTTATCTGGGTTGCTCATGTGTGTTGGTGGGCCCTTCTCGGCTCTCATCGGCTGGCCTACCACTCCTGGTGCCGTGTACCGTAGCCACGACATGTTTCGAAAACTCTAGCCTCGTATTCACTCTGATAATTCCTCTGTTCTTGAGGTTCGCTCTTTGTTTTGGGTTTTTCATTTGGTTGCAGAAGAAAATGCAGGAAAAGAAAAAGTAAACAATTATTTCAATTTGTTTTGTTTTTGTTTTTTTGTGCAAGATGTGGTTTTTGATCGCTACATTTGAGGTTCAGAAAGGAATGTTTCTAATCATGGAGTATACTAGAATTTTTCAGTGGTTTTTTTTTTTTTTTTTAGAGTATAAGAATTACTGGTTTCTAAAAATGGGTAAAATATCAAATGGGTTTTACTTAAATAGGATAGTTGTAGGGATGTTTAGAATTTTGGACTTACTATTGGTTTTTTTTTGGTAATAATAATAATAATAATAATTTTTTTTTCTTGTGGGTTTTCATTTGCCTCCTCTATTATAGTAATTTAGTGTTGCTTTATGATTGCATTAACCACACAGAAAGTAATAGTAGATGGAAGTAGTATTATGGTGTTTTCTTTTAGTTGATTGATGACTGGAAAAGTTTCTTGAAATTTCAATTGGAAAAATTGTCTTGGAGATTCATATATACTTGTGAAATGGTATTCAAATAATGAATTTACATGGGAAGTTTGTTGAAATTATTTTACATGGGAGAGTAGGCTGTTTGGTTTTTTCTTTGTTAACCCAGATAGGTTTGATCAGAACAGAGTAACCAATTAGAGGTGCCAAATAATTAGAGTTTGTGAGTGTTATTTTTTTTGGAAGTACTGCGTGGCCTATAATGTTAGTATTCAGCAAGTTACAAATCAAATAGTGCTACATTACGTAACGTGGTTAGTGCAAATGTGTTGACATTCTCTTAGTTTACTTGTTTTATTGCTATCTGTTATAGTTGTTATCTTGTTTATTTTCAAATTGAAATCTAATATAATATTCCAAAGTGATAATTTTGGTTTGTGGTATTTAAGTGTGTGCATAACATATGAATTTGTTGTGATTAAATGCAAGGTTGTTCTTGTTGCAGTTGTCCTCTGTTTGGAAAAAAAAAAGAAGGGTAAAAGAGCAAAAACTGTGTCCAAATTCAACAACTAGTCCATGTTTTGGTACGTATGAAGTTAGAATAATGTGTTAAGATTGGCTTCTAAAGTTACTTCTTCAATTCTCAAATGTGTCTTGTGGGATTTGAGAATCACACATATAAATCCTCTTATCTTAAACACATGTTTATTTTTTTATTTATTCCACTGGTCAATAGTACTAGTTGGACTGTAGACATCAACAACCTTACACTTTCAAAAGGCTCTAGTCCTTTTTCATTGTTTTGCATGTTGATGCTTGACTAGGATGGAATTCAGTTGGTCTCCACCCCCCCCCCCCCCCCCCCAAAAAAAAAAAAAAAAAAACTGACATTTTCCCTTGAATTTCAGAGTCCTCTGGCCCCAGTGGTTACTTGATTGTTGAGGCTAATGGTGGTCTTAACCAACAACGCTCTACGGTATGTAAAGTTTCAATATTCATGACCAGCTTTCTGCTCTAGTAGTTCTATTATGTGATTTTCTTGTCTTTGTAGAAACTAAGAAGGGTGTTGACCAGAAAAAAGAAAAAAATGTGATAAATTGGTAACCTGTTATGTCTCTTTGGCAGATCTATAATGCAGTGGCTGTAGTTGGGCTTTTGAATGCAATACTAGTTATCCCTCGCTTTGATTTCCATAATGTTTGGAGAGATCCAAGGTGAGAGAGACAAAATTATTTGTATTATAATATCTTACTAGAGAGGTGTGTGAGTAATTTTTCACCCACATACCTTATCAATATTATCTTGGTTGTCTACTATAGATATATTTGGTGTAAAGACTTTCATTAAAGACTAGACGTTAGCTTATCATTTTTTTATTGGTAAGTTACACATGCACCCTGTGAGTCTTGCACCCACAAGCTCACACTCCATCCAGTTAATATGGGAGGAAGAAGTACCAACTGAGTTATAGCTTATTGGCATTAGCATGTAAAGTTAGGACTCGAAAAGGCTATTGAGGTTGTCCTAGTGGTAGAGTACGCATCATGGGTGCTGTATGGATTCTATTCATGAAATTGACCCCAAAAATTAATGTTATGACTTGGACCAAATTATTGCATTCTGTATCTAGCTAATGTGGGGTCTCTTTCTGTTATCTTCAGTTGTCTTTTATAAGAAGTTCCTTCATAGTAATAGAATTTTCCTGTCAAGTTCCTGAATCGTAATAAAAATTTCCTGCCAAACAACTGTTTTCTCTCTGTGCCTTGCATTGAGGTCTTCTGTGCTCCATATGTTATTAGGCATATAATTCATGCGTTGGCCAAATCAATATGGACCAAGCAGGTCCCCTGATCAAGCTTGGAGTGCCAATTCCTCAGGCATTCTGGATGGCTCTAGGTTTGACATATTTCCCATTTAATATTGTTGACAAATCTTGCCACTTAAATGTTTGGAAACTTAGAGTATATGTATGACCATACATAAAGTGCTAGCAATATGGTTGGAGCTGAAATTAAAATTTTTTCTGTTAATATATGGCCCAACATTGGCCTTGAATATATCTTAGCTGCGTTTTGGGCCCCTATAGCCGCGTTTCTACACAGTGCATAGGTTGGTTATAAAGGTACCACATGTAATTGTGGCGGCCATTCTCCAAAATAAATAGCCATTTATCATCTTTCGTGTAATCTTGTTGTCCTTTAATTTCCCCTAAATTTTTATTTCATTATGATAGTGTTTCTCTTCTTTTTTTTGCCAAAGTTTTTAGGTGTAACTATAGGAATATTTTTTAAATTATAATGTAGGCTTTTAGATTAGATGAGCAAATTATAGCATCATGATAGGAATCTTTGATGCCTTCACTTCTCTTGGTGTTAAAATGAAAGTTTGGAGTGTAGTGTAGGGCTAAATAGAGTTTAATGGTAGAAGGGGGGGACCTGTGAATGGTAGAGTTTATTATTATTATTTTCCCCTCCTTGTGCTGCATGACAATCCTTTTGCCTCTTTAAAAAGAGCCTTTGGTGTTTAAAAACACTTCTACCATTAAAATTCTATTACCAACTGTTTCTAGAATTTAAAAAAGTTTCATTATTTATTTTAAATTATTTGAATAATACTATAATTTTTGTTTTAAAAATAAAAGTTAGAAACCTTTAACCAAGTTGTTAGTCAATTGTGGGATGCGAGCTTGACTATTCAAGCCCTTCTTGCTAGTGATCTCACTAATGAAATTGGACCTATATTGGCAAGAGGGCACAACTTCATAAAAATATCTCAGGTAGGATTTTCAGTTCTTAAAAAATGTCATTACCCAGTATTGATTCAAATATCTCAAAATACATTGTTTCGTGTTATGCATTATCTTTCATCTTGAATTGTGGAATGTTGTTTAGTAGAGATGGCACACAGGTTGACCACTGATTCAATGTTCAAATTAAAAAGGTAGTTCTTGCTACTAGAAAGATCTAGGACCAAACCAAAGAAGCTTGTGTTAAATTAAGAAATTTCCACATTGAAATCTGGTATATGGCAATTTTTAATCAATGGTCAATGAGCTTAGTTCAAATGGCATCCTCATCCCCTGGCTATTCACGCACTTATAGTCTTATACATCTTATTTATGGTTAATTCCAAGACAAATAATAGTTTGCCCCTAACAATATCTTACTTACAACACTCCTTAGGTTGGGACATAGATATTATATAATTAGAGCTAATACTATATTATGTAATTATTTGTTTATGTAATTAATCTTTTGGCAATGAACTTGCTTTGTTTGCTGGTAATTGGTTGGGAATTGTCGAGTGTAGGCAATTAGTTTTGTTGGTTCTAATTGGTTGCATCTAAGTGTTGGCAGGAATTATAGGTCTTGTTTTAAGTAGGATTGTGTTTAGGAAGAAGAAAATAGGAAAAAAATAAGGACCTGTAGCCGCGTTTTCAGTCTTGTTTTAAGTAGGATTGTGTTTAGGAAGAAGAAAATAGGTAAAAGTAAGGATCTATAGCCGCGTTTCTGAAAACACAGCTACAGGAAAACCCAATGTGGGACCTAGAGTTGTGTTTTCAAAAACACAGCCCAAACCGGTCTATAGCTGCGTTTTAGACACCCTATAGCTGCGTTTTTACACACCCACAGATGCGGTACCTATAGCCACGTTTTTTAGAAAACGCGGCTATAGACCTTGTTTGGGCTGCGTTTCAAACGTAGTTCTAAGTTGCACCTATAGCTGCGTTTTCATAGAAAACGTAGCTATACGTCTCGCATCTGGGGTGTGTAAAAACGCGGTTCTAGGGTGTCTAAAATGCAGCTACAAACCCCGATTTGGGCTGCGTTTTTAAAAACGCAACTCTAGGTCCCCGCAGGGGGCTATAGCTTCGCCGTATAGGCCGTGTTTGGAAACGTGGCTATAAAAACGCAGCTATAGCCTATAGCTGCGTGTTTTATAGGCTATAGCTGCGTTTTGCAAATGCAGCTATAGCCCTCTTTTTTTGTAGTGATCTAGAGAGCTAGTGAGAAAGCAAAAAAGAAGAAGCTGTTGAGCAACCATTGTTCTTACTTTGGTTGTAGTTAGTACTTCCTTACTTTCTCCCTAGCCCTTTAAGGGATCACTTCCCCCTTTTAATTTATGCTGGTAAGTATAGTTAATTGTGTTCTTTAATTTTTATACATGCTAGAATAAATGCTTACAAATCATTATTCACTTCTTTTATGCTATGCTTGGATGAACATGCCTATATGTCTTATTGATTTTCTCTTACATGCTTAGATGAACATTTCTAGGTAATACATAATTTTCTCTTGAATGCTTACATGAACACTTCTAGGTTATAGCACAACTTTCTCTCGAATACTTAGATGAACACTTCTAGGTTAAAGCACAAATTTCTCTTGAATACCTATATGAACATGTCTAGGTAGTTATTTTACTTTTTAAAAATGCTTGAACAAACATGTCAAAGTATTTTGATTTTCTCTAGATAAATATCTCTAAGGGATTTTTCTTTACTTCTTTTCATAATTGCTTGGATGATCAAATATGCTTAAATGTTTTATTTTTATTTGTTTCTCTTTGCAATTATGTTGATGACAAATAACATGACAACTTTGTTTTTTCCTTCACATGCTTAGATGAACATGTCTAGGCTAGGAATTCTTTGTTTATATTGATCTCTTGGATGAACATGCCATTACCTTCACTTTTTTTTACATTAAAATTGTTATCTAACAAGTTTCACTTTTTGTTTCTCTTTATGTCAAATTCCCCTAACACATATTTGTTTACAATTCTTGCAAATTACATGTTTATATGACATATTCTTTGTATTTGTTTGACATGACATGACATGACATTGGCCACCTTAACCTAGGAGACCGGTTTTACCGGGCGAGATAGATGCTTAATCCCGTCCCATCTCGTAAATTAGCCTCCGAACCAAGATCAAGGGTTCTAGACTATACTCTTGTATATGTAAGTTTACATTTTTTTAGAATGTAACTAGAAAATAAAGCAATGTAATTTACTTTTCTTAGATTGTATCTAGGACAAAAAAGCAATGTAATTTTTTACAAAATTTGATGTAAATTGTCATATACATTAATACAAGAGAAGTATTTTTTATTGAAGGTTTTCTTATTTTTCCTTTTAAATTAAATAAGTGGCGACTCCAGGTAAAACCCTCGATCTAGAAGGGAGTACATTTTACACCTAGTAACAATGGAATTAGGAATAGGCAACACATCTCACTTTGCTTGTGTGGTGATTCGATGTTTGGATAAATTCACTTTCCTTGAATCTAAAATATCAAAATATTATGCAATGAATCTTCACAGTCATCCCGTAAATATCAATTCAACCTTTGATTTACACTATACATTATCCTCTTATGCTAGGTAATAAGCAAATATACTATTATACCTTAATTCCTCATCTTGGACATTAGTATCAACTATAGGTGTAGACTATTGAGATTCAAAATAGACCACCCACTTAACCCCCTAGATTGGGACAAGCCTAGAGTACGCCTTTCCAAGAAATGAAGCTCAACTACGGAAAAGCATACCTAAGAATAAGGGTAAAAGACGAAACAAGAGATCATCAAAAGTACCCCCTAAGATCTTGAACCCCGGGAATCGACCAAACGGGGTCCACCATCCGCAATCCAAGAATGAATGGACCACCTGAACCATTCGAGGTAAATGCCCATAAACGAAATACAAAAGGCATACTACTAAGATACGCATAGCATCTGAGGAAGCCCTCCGAATCTTCCTGATAAATCCACAACAATCCACTTGACATAGTAGCATTTAATGCAACATATAATTTATCAAAATAAAACAAAAAGTCTCAAAAGTCTTTGTCCATCATAACCTCGAGAAAAGAAGAGCCTGATGGGATAGAGGGCTACCCAATTAAACCAGAACAACACCAATTATGACACATGCTGGAGAAGAAAATAAAGAGAATCAAACACAGGATAAGGATGAAGAAGAAGGAGGAGGAAGGGTATAAAAAGGAAAAGAAGACAAAAAAAAAAGGGGAGTGAAACACAAAGTGAGAATTGTAATAGAGAAAATTCATAAGAATAATAACTTTTTTGCATACTTTTGTGAGAGTGAGATAGTTTCTGGATTCTTTTTCAAATTTCCCATTGCAGGCTGTTTTAAGCCCATAATATAAATTAATTGTGTCCTCAAGCAAGTAATTAATCTCAGGTTGAATTCTTGCATCCACACACACACACACACACACACATATATATATATATATATATATTATGGGAACAAGTTATAGTATTATTTGTTCAATACTCAAATAGATCGTTTGATTTTAAAAAACCAACATCAATGACTTGCAATAATACGAGAATTTAAAAATGATAGACAATTATAAAGTAATAATGATAAAAAAAAAAAAGAAAAAAAGAAAAAAAAAAAGGAGTGTAAACCCAAATGTATATATAATATATGGTTTGTAGTTTTTTTTCCTTATAATAATTGATGATGCTAAAAAATCAATAGGCTAAATGTTCCGGGCTTCAACGATGGTTGAATGACTTGAAAAGGAAGAAAGAAACTATTAGAGGTGACCGGGGTGAACGGGCCAAGAACCCTCAAACGGTTAAGTAAGTTTTCTCTCTAGAACACAAGTATAGTAAGTGGATGAGTAGTAGAACATACCTTGGTTGGATGAGACTTGGTCCCTTTTATAGAGAGTTTGGAGTGGATCTATTTGTTAGATGCCACTAACATCGTGGGAGATGTATGGACATAGTCGAGAGAGTGGAGCGAATTTTAGAGAATTCACCTTACGTTCCAAGATGAGGGTTAGTGGTCTCACCATTCAAGATTGTCCTTTTTTCTATTTTCTTAAAACTATCTTGGATGACCATATGGACGAAAACTACTTGTTGATCTGATCACCATCGATAATATTATCCATTTTATGCCCCCCCAAAAAAAAAAAAAAAAAAATCTCTAAGTTTGCTTAAAAATATACGACTGTCGTTTTATGGATCAAACAAACAACCCGTCGTGTATCGGGTCAAGTCGATTCGAGACGTATTACCGGGACCTATCCGGGGCGATTTCGGATCTCACCACATTTGAAGCAGTTAGCTGCAAAATCACTTGCAGACTACGTTCTCCATAGGCGACGATCGGACACAGACGCAGTTTCTTGAAACGTTGCGTTTCGATCGTAATCTGAAAAGAAATGGGTACCTCAGAATCCACACTCTCAAGCTCACAGGTAGCTCTTCAATTTCACCATACATTTCTAAGATTACCCTCCACTAAATGCCTATCGTTATATTAACGTCTATTTTACCATGAAGGGTCCGGTCGATGAAATCACCACCGTGTCCGGTCGATCCGAGGTCGCAGATCCAATCTTAGAGAGACTCAAAACCCTCAAATTAGTATGTCTTTTCTTCCCTTTGTTTTTAGGGGTTTTGCATTTAATAATTTTATTGGTTGTTCTCTTCTTCTTATTATTTTTCCTAAGTTGTTTTCGATGCGTAATTTGTAGACAACACCAATATTGACGTCACCACCGGCTGAGAGTAGCTTAACTGACATACTGGTGAGGAAACCTTCGTCTTCTTCGGCTCCAGGTGGGCTTCCTGTCGAATTATATAGCTAAATAAATAAGCTCTCTTTATATTCTTCACTGATTTGTGGATATATGATATATATACTAAAGCCATAACTAGTGAAGGAAGTTAATCCTGCATGGAAAAGGAAAACCCACATTTTACTTTTTTACTTCTTACAATCAAAACCCCCCAATGAATTCAATTCTCAAAATGACTTCAAAAATTAGAGCTTTTAGTGAATAGCCATGGGATGTAAAATTGTTAATTACTCCAAAGCAAAGCAACTGATATGAGATATCCCTAGTTGGTTGAGCTGATTTATCTGTTGGTGAGGATTGTCCGTCCTGTTGAGATTTTATTTTTTGTATCTAACAATGTATAGCAGTGGATATACCGTTAGCTTTTATAATATCTGATTTGAAACATAGAATGGATCTATTTCAATTTCAAATGGAGAGGATCATTTTCACTTGTGAGAGTGGTTGATGATTTATAATGGTTTGTGAGATGACCTCTCAGTGTCCTAGTTCAGCACATATGTGGTTTCGTGAAACCTATTACTGATTCATTGGATGATTTGCTGAATGAAAAAGACATCAGGATTTCTTATTTTACATCATCCTCTCCTCCCCTTTTTTTTCTCCTCTTTTTCAATCATTGCTTTAGGAACTCCTTTGCCTTGCTCTCATAATTATACTTCGATTGTAAATTGGTGTTCCTCTTACTAAAATTTTAATGCCTCCTATGTTCGAACCTGTTAGTGGTCTATGGAATAGATGCAGAAATGAACAAACAACCACAAGAAAATAATGCTTTCTTGTAAATAAAGTCAAGGTGTTAGATTGTACTAACTCCTTTACAATTATGATCTTTGAAAGCGGGTCACACATTGTGTGTAAAGGTTTTCTTAATTTATGTCTGAAGTATTCACTTATTATGGTGCACAAACATAAACAATAGCAAGGACGTCACATCCTGCTAGAATGCATTTGTGATTCTGAAGGCAAAGCATAGAAGGAAGTTAGCCATCACTTTTGTATATCTGTCGATACCACACACCAACTGACCACAAATTCATTAAGCACCATGCTCCTGTGAATGAGTATTTGGGTATTTATTTATCTCAGTTATATAGTTGCAATGCTATTAATCACTTTTTAGGCCAGATGTGGTTCAGTTGCGAGACTAATTACTATACTTTATTTTCTCTGATTGATATAGCTACTGTGAATCCTAAGGTGCTGGTGGAGCTCTTCTCGATGTACCGTGATTGGCAGGAGCAGAAGACTCAAATGATTAGCAAAAAGCAGGTTTGTCGTAAAAAAAATTTGAGTTCACAAGCAGTGTTTAGTGAAAAAGGAGATGACTTCAACATCATAATTCATAAGGCATGTGATAAATCCGATCTGCAGAAGATCCTTGAGACACTAAGTCAGATCCAGTTGATTTATTCTACATGGATCCATATTTGAATTAAGATTCAAGTTGGTTTCTGCACTATGATGATAGGATCCAGATCTGATTCATAATCATTAAAAAAAGGATTTTGATCTAACTCAAGATCCTTTGGAACTCATATTTTGGCGGGTTCACATTTAAATTCAGCTTTAAACCAAGGTTTTGCAAATTCAAAGACTTTTTAAACATTTGGTTTGGTGATTAATTAAACTAGGTCGTACCCAATGTACAAAACTCTCATTTTGCAGGTTTTGGGAGAGGTGATTGGTAGATAGCCTCAAGCCTTCCCCCCACACCCTTTTTTTGGAGAGATAATTCCCAAACTTGAACTTGCAGCTTGTTGCTTTAGGTGGTAGGCACTTGCCATCGCACCAAGGCCTAACTTCTAGTTTGGTGATTATTTATGGACATGAAAAAGCAAAATGGTCAATCAACAATCATAAAATGGTTCAAATAATCAGATCCTCGGTTGGAATAGAGGAATTCAAAACTACTTTTGATTACTGTATAAAGTAAAATTCTATTTGGATTCTTAAGGTTAAAGCTGGATTTGAATGGTTACTGATTGGTTTGGATTTTGGCTTAGTCTTGATGCTTTAGTGGGTGGATAAAAATGCTTGGGTAAAAGTTCAATCTTTCTGAGATTCTTATTTTGTGCCAACCCAGTCAATCATGTAGAAGGTGGTGAACCTCTGTAGAAAAATGTTTTCTAGAGATTCTAGTAATTGCTCTTCCCAATAACTATTTTTCATTTGATGAAATGTGAGTTCCTTACTGGATTTGAAAACTGTGCATTTAGGGGCAGGTAAACTCATTTCCTATTCTTGTTATGATCTGTTGTGCTAGTTTTCAGGATTGTTAGATATTGGCATCATTAACCTGTTTGCTATTCTTACTGCTTTATGAAACGAAGATTTTTTTTTTCAAACTACATTCACAATGTAATTTGTGTATATTTGTTACAGGAAGAGATAGAAAACAAAATAGATGTTGCAGATGCTTTGGCAGTTAAACTTCTACAACGTTTTAATTTCTCAGTGTCGGCAATGAAGACAGCTTCACAACATTTATCAGAAGGTAATTGATCAGACAAAATGTCACTTTCTGCTAGTTATTTGGCTCCAGAATATCACACAATCACAAATGCATGATGGACCCACTGAATGTGGAATCTCAGTTCCATGTCACATGTGGACCATAGTCGTGCATCATAGGGAGTACAGATTAACCAGAACTTTTCAGATGCTGTGCCTCCTTCTTATTGCTTGTGTACATCTATTGACTTTTTACCTTGAAAATGCATGCAGTTCATGCATTGCAGGTGGACATTGGAGAACTTAAAGGAAGGTTAACAGAGGTTATTAGCAACTGCGATGCACTGTGCAAGAGAATTGCTTCAGAGGGGCCAGAATCTCTTCGTTCATCTGTCAAACCATTTACAATTGCCACTGCTGACTCAGAAATCAGCTCTACTTCATCTTCTTTGCCAAGAGATTTAAACAAAACAGTAGCCAAGTTAGAATAGATAGTTTTGTTCTTGTATGTAGTTACAAGGATTTTTATTGATTCAGATTGAGTTTAATCCTCAGTGGCTAACCAGAGTGGCTTCATTACATGTCTGACTGGTATCGGACAACCCATGTATAAAATTGAGTCTATGAAGCATTTCATCATATAAAATATGAGGATTATTGATGCTCAGCATGTAGAATAAAAGTTAATCAGTTGTGGAGCTCAGTAGGCTTTTTCTAAAGAGAATGAAAGAAGTCACTCTTCAAGAAGGAAGTAGACCTCTTTTCACGTCTGCCACCAACAGATATAATAATTCTATAATGCTTCTTTACAGTTTCTTCAGCCTCAAAAAAAAAAAAATAAATAATAAATAAATAAATAAAAAAAGCAAAAGAAAAGGACTATGAAGGTAACAGCAAATCAGGATTATTGGATTTCTCTTTCTTTGGGTTGTCATTTCTGTGTCTTCGAGCTGTCAAGACAGATTCCTAAGACCCAACAAGTACCAAAGCTAGTAAAAACTAGAGTTACTCTGTTTGTATTAAGGAAAACTTTATGTGAATATGGTTATTCCCGGTTTCCTGTAGTTGGTAGTATCAAAATATATTTGGTCAAAGAAAATTTATAATTTAACTCTCGTTATTTAGTTTTAGTTTGGTACGAGATAGAATTGTTTATCAAAAAATTTAAAAGATAATTTTACGAGTCATTTTAAGGTTTTACCAAACATAGAAAATTCAAGTAATTTTCTATAAAAGATTTTTTTTTTTTGGAAAATAATTTATTTTCTAGAAAATCTTTATGGCAAAACAAACCGAATCAATCTATCACTCTATCAGCATGCCTACACGTTTATACAAGCATATTGTGGACAATATTATGGGTCCGTTTGGATTGAACTTATTATTACTGAAACTGAAAATATTATAGCAAAATAATTTTTAAATGTGTAAATAGTACCGTGGAATCTATTTTTAATATTTTTTAATACGTAAACAGTTTATACACAGTATATAAACAGTACATACACTATTCATAACAGTAAATATTGTCTCCCGAAGTCAACAAATGCGGGTAAAAAAAAAAAAAAAAGGAGAAAACTCACTTTGAGAAAACGCAGACGCCGGATAATTGCTATCCAAATGCCCTCTATAAATGCCTACACGTTTATACAAGCATATTGTGGACAATATTATAAAATAAATAAAAAAATATCGTGGACAAAGAAGTTGATTCGGACTTCATCAAAAAAAATTTAATAATAATTAGGAGCTATTTGGTAATGTTGTTCTAATAACGATTGTGGGGCCCAATAATTTAAGGGCCAAGCCCAGTTGCTCCTGGAAGATCCGAAGGCCCAATCCGAGGAGAGCTGTGGCCCAAGCTCTACAATACAGAGCCCAAAACAGTTTTTGGGAGGCAGCCGAGGACAGTTTAGTCCTCGGCAGATCCAGAATCCCATCGGAATACAGGGGCAAAACTGGTATAGGGACGAATTTGTAAGGAGATCCAAAATATCTTGGGGAAGTTATCCTTACTACCCTTCCAGATAAGACCCAGCACCTGACAGAGCCGTACCCTGCAGCTTTATCAAACCATCCCTAACAATTCAGGGATTGGACTGATGGGACAAATGTCAGTTTTTGTAAAGATTGACCCTACACGTGGACGAAGGACAACGAATGCAAGCTAGTATAAAATAAGAAAGTAAGTAAATCTGAAGAGGAGCCCATCCCACCTCAAAAAGAGAGAGACTACATGGGGAAGAACCTCTCAACGACTCCGGACTTCACTGAAGAAAGTCCATCGTGGGGTAACCGGGATAAGGCCTCAATAGTCCTCGGATCAACTCCGAGGAGACCCATGCCATAGGGCGCGACACCTTAGGGCTTAAATGTTTAAACCCAACTCTTTTTTTTACATGAATTCCTCTAAAGCCATGACCGGGCATCGCCCCTTGACCAGCGGCTAGTTTTTCAAGCCCACTCTCTACAAATCATATTGTGAGGGACCTTTATTGTGTGAGCCCAAAAATGTTAGTGGGCCGCAAAGGAATCGTGTCCTTACAATTGGCGCCGTCTGTGGGAAAGCTTGCGCGCTGGCGCAGGTGGCGGTGGAATCAACTCACGCGCCAAGCAGAAATTTCTGGGATCTCCTCCGTCTCCGGCGACATATAGTTGTTGCTCCGACGTAAGCTTCTGCTAGGGGCTACGCCTCGCAGTGCTAAGGGCACGGGCGTCTCTAGGGGCTTCCAGCCTCAGGCCAACTTTCCCCGCCCTGGTGTAGGGGCTCGTGGTCGAAAAATAAAACAAGTACAAAAAAAGATCATAAGTTTTGGACAGAACCAAGGCCTTGCATGGTCCTCGGACTCAAGCCTATGGGGAAACCAAGTACATAAAAAGATCGTAAGTTTTGGACAGAACCAAGGCCTTGCATGGTCTTCGGACTCAAGCCTATGGGGAAACCAAGTACATAAAAAGATCGTAAGTTTTGGACAGAACCAAGGCCTTGCATGGTCCTCGGACTCAAGCCTATGGGGAAACCAAGTACATAAAAAGATCGTAAGTTTTGGACAGAACCAAGGCCTTGCATGATCCTCGAACTCAAGCCTATGGGGAAACCAAGTACATCAAAAGATCGTAAGTTTTGGACAGAACCAAGGCTTTGCATAGTCCTCGGACTCAAGCCTATGGGGAAACCAAGTACATCAAAAGATTGTAAGTTTTGGACAGAACCAAGGCCTTGCATGGTCCTCGGACTCAAGCCTATGGGGAAACCAAGTACATAAAAAGATCGTAAGTTTTGGACAGAACCAAGGCCTCCAAGTACATAAAAAGATCGTAAGTTTTGGACAGAACCAAGGCCTTGCATGGTCCTCGGACTCAAGCTTATGGGGAAACCAAGTACATCAAAAGATCGTAAGTTTTGGACAGAACCAAGGCCTTGCATGGTCCTCGGACTCAAGCCTATGGGGAAACCAAGTACATAAAAAGATCGTAAGTTTTGGACAGAACCAAAGCCTTGCATAGTCCTCGGACTCAAGCCTATGGGGAAACCAAGTACATAAAAAGATCGTAAGTTTTGGACAGAACCAAGGCCTTGCATGGTCCTCAGACTCAGCCTCATGGGGAAACAAGTACATAAAAGATCGTAAGTTTTGGACAGACGACAAGGCCTTGCAATGGTCCTCGGACTCAAGCCTATGGGGAAACCAAGTAATAAAAAGATCGTAAGTTTTGGACAGAACCAAGGCCTTGCATGGTCCTCGGACTCAAGCCTATGGGGAAACCAAGTACATAAAAAGATCGTAAGTTTTGGACAGAACCAAGGCCTTGCATGGTCCCTCGACTCAAGCCTATGGGGAAACCAAGTACATAAAAGATCATAAGTTTTGGACAGAACCAAGGCCTTGCATGGTCCTCGGACTCAAGCCTATGGGGAAACCAAGTACAATAAAAAGATCATAAGTTTTGGACAGAACCAAGGCCTTGCATGGTCCTCGGACTCAAGCCTATGGGGAAACCAAGTACATAAAAAGATCGTAAGTTTTGGACAGAACCAAGGCCTTGCATGGTCCTCGGACTCAAGCCTATGGGGAAACCAAGTACATAAAAAAAGATCATAAGTAAGTTTTGACAGAACCAAGGCCTTGCATGGTCCTCGGACTCAAGCCTATGGGGAAACCAAGTACATAAAAAAAGATCATAAGTTTTGGACAGAACCAAGGCCTTGCATGGTCCTCGGACTCAAGCCTATGGGGAAACCAAGTACATAAAAAGATCGTAAGTTTTGGACAGAACTAAGGCCTTGCATGGTCCTCGAACTCAAGCCTATGGGGAAACCAAGTACATAAAAATATCGTAAGTTTTGGACAGAACCAAGGCT